>NW_023994524.1:45000-298698 GCF_015586225.1 Lucilia sericata | reverse complement strand
GGTCCATAATTGACCCTACCCCCCATATAAAGTCCCCTTCAGAAAATGACTTTATCGCCCATAACTGGCTAAGAGAAGCATCAATTGCGGTGAATTCGGCACAACATGTTCTATGAGAACCTAAATCTATTTGTAAAATTTATAAGATAGGCCCATAATTGACTCTACCCCCAATATAAAGTCCCCTTCAGAAAATGACTTTATGGCCATAACTGGCTAAGAGAACCATCAATAGCGGTGAAGTTCGGCACAAACAAGTTTTTATGGGAATCTAAATCTCTTTGTAAAATTTTATAAGGATAGGTCCATAATTGACCCTACCGCCCATATAAAGTCCACGTCAGAAAATGACTTTAATCGCACATAACTGGCTAAGGGAAGCATCAATAGAGGTGAAATTCGGCACAAACATGTTTATAAGAATTTAAATCTCTTCGTAAAATTTTATAAGATCGGTTCATAATTGACCCTACCCCCCATATAATGACTTTAAGGCTTATTACTGACTCAAAAATGTGAGTACAGCAGTAAATTCTACATAAACAAGTTTTGTCCAAGCCAAAGTTCTTTATCAATTTTATTAGGATCGATCCTTATTTAAAACCTATCCCACTTGTAAAGGCCCCTTCAGAAAATGACTTTAAAGCTCATTACTAGCTTAAAACAGCGAGTACATCGATGAATTTCGACATAAACAATTTTCGTATTAGCTAAAATCTCCCACTAAATTTTATGAGGATCAGTCTGTAATTGATCCCACCCCCCTATAAGGTCCCCTTCAGATAATGACTTTAACGCTCATTACTGACTCAAAAATGCGATACAATCGTTTTAATTTTTGAAGTATAGATCCATAATTGACTTACACGGGGGTGGGCGTATAGGGGCGCCTTTAACGATTCACTCCAGAGAATCACTTTAACGCTCATGTATGGCTCAAAAGTTCTTCCAAATTACGGTAGTTTTATAGGAACTGGAAGTTTTCAACTGAATTTGATGAGGATAACTAATCAAACACCCATTTTCGGTTCCCTTCAGATAATTATTTTAAACCTCATGACTGAATTAAAGATACAAGTACAGCTACATTAGATACAAATAATTATTGTATAAACCGACAAGGATAGGTCCATAATTGACTCTACCTCCATATAACCACTCTTATAAAAAAACAGTTTATGGTTATAAATATTAGATCAAACAAAATTAATATTTTTAATTCGGAAGAGCACGGTCCATGCTTAAGCCCTTATTAAATTCCCTCTACCAAATATTTCCCTGATGTTCATATTAATATCGACATATGATTCAACATAGATCGATATATCAAAGTTTATTTATAAGGATGATTTGATGGTGGGTATATAAGATTCGGCATGGCCGAATATAACACTCTTACTTGTTAATCATAATTTCTTATTTTTCATCTCCTTTTTGCTGTGGTCTTCCCAAATTAAGTGTGACATTATGAAAATAATGTTTAAGAAATAAATTTTTATGATCTGTAAAACTATTAAAAATGTCACAAGTTTACGAACCCCTAAAGAGGAAGAGGAACTAAGAGAAATTGTATCCCACTACTGATTGTTCTTTGACAAGTTCAAGTGATTTATATCTATTAGGGAAATATTAGTCGTACATAAAGTACTTATATTTAGGATTCATGTAGGAGTCTGAGACGATTTAGCTATATCCGTCTGTCTGTTAAGACCTGGAATGCACCCAAAGGGGAGAAGTCTAAATTTTTCCATAAAATTCGGTTAAAAACCTTATTTGGTATTTGAGTATCGGCCCGCGATGTCAAAATGAATAATGTCATCAAAACCTGTAGAGTTCGATTCATAATTGACAAATGATTTCATAGTAGACCCTCTTCCAAATGTCGGATCTACATAAATCTCATATTAATAACGATATTATAATAAAACTTGATGTAAATAAGCTTCATAATATGAAAATTATTCTCCAAAATCTGTAAGGACCTAGACCCCATATTAGGCCACACACCTAAATAAGAATTTAAGATCTTTAAAACCTATTTTAAGTAAATTTTGATGTAATAATACAATTCGACCCAAATCGAATAAATGTGTACATAATTCGCCCTAGTCTTTATCACAGGACAATCTTCCTCTCTTTAAAAAGTAATAACAGATTTAAACATATAAAAGTCAATAAAGATCCTGTATAGATTTTCTACTTGCTGCAATCAAACTGTTTTAATCTTTTTATCTATTTTCCAATTTTGACCCAAAATAGTTGTCTAGTTTTATAAAATGCTATAAAATATTCAAACATATTGTTGGTCATTTAATGATGTGTGAATAGATTTGTGTCATTTGTCAAACAATTTATATTTTTATATACACATTGCTACTAGGTTCATGTGGTTTTATTAGAATTTTTCTTTTTTTCATTATATGAATGAAAATTTTTCATATACGAGTGAGTATTTATGGCAAAAGTTAATGATCTATAGTATTTTGTTATTATTATTATTATTATTTAAACATACTTGTCGTTTATTAAGTAAACTTTACAGATTTCGGATATTATGACATAAATTTAGTAGATATTAAAAAAAACAAAATAATAATAAAAATTTTAAAATTGAATACATATTAAGGGTCTCATTGATAAATTTTTATCAAAGGTTTATAAAACAGATTTTGTATGATAATTTAATTTATAAACCATTAATAAATGTTTGTGAATAAAACCCTAAGTACTTAAATTATGTTAACATACATCCCCGGGTAAACTTTATGTGGCTATAATCAGTGGTCGTCAGTTATAATCAGCAGGGACTGAAATCAATTAAGAATTAAGCAAGTTTTAAAACGTTTTTCAGCCAATTTCATAAAACAGTCAGTAGGTGTTAAGCTTTAAATAATGCAATTGAAAAATGCTTTAATCATATGTATTCTCTTCTCGACGACCACTGTTTTATATACATATATAAATATATAAGCCCGCTCAATTGTCGTCTTGTCATATTTTGTAAATAAATTGCTGAATGAGTTAAAATAATACCCTAGAAATGATAGGTAGGTAGGTTGATAGGAGGATGTATACTACATCAAATCCGAAGAAATACACCTAGGCCACTATCGGGCCTGTTGTGCGCTCCAATTCAAGAAAAAAAAAAAAAAAAAAAAAAAAAAAAAAAAAAAAAAATTGTTCACTGAATGTATTATTTTTCCATGTTCAGAAACTCAGTTTCCTGGACGTAATTCCTAAGAATCTTCCAATCGGTGTTGGTTAAGAATGTTATTTCTGGAATAACATCACTTCCAAGATACTTGGATCTAACTTCGACGAATGCCTGACAATGGCAAAGAAAGTGCTCCAGAGTTTCACTGTCCTCTCCACATGCTCTACATTCGTCTGAATTCGCACGTCCAATTTTGTATAGATGTGCTCGTAATCCTGTGTGTCCACTGAGAATACGTACCATCATACTAACCTCAGACTTGCTCATTTTGAGAAGATTTCTCGTCTTGCTCTCATCAGGGTCACCCCATAGAATCTTTGTGGTTCTACCCACCGTTTCATTATTCCAAGAGGCCTTATGGGATTCTCTCATCCATATTTTTAATTCAGCTTTTGTTGCGTCGAATGGTTTTGCGTTTGTCAGGTTAACTACATCGAGCTCCCTTCCCTTTAAAGCTATTACATTCGCCCTTTCGTTGCCGGCTACTCCCGAGTGGCCTGGTACCCATATGATGTGAACCTTACCTCTGGGAGAGTATTCAGTTAAAGCTTTCTTACAATCCAATACGGTCTTAGATTTAATTCTATCACCTGATATCGCACAAATTGCCTTCTGGCTGTCGGTAAATATATTAAGCCCTGTGGGCGCCATATTTATTCTAATCCAATTTACACATTCCGTTATTGCTCGTACTTCTGCCTGGAAGCTTGTGTTATGATTAGGTAAACGGTGGTATATTTCTGTTTCTGGGTCTTCAATATAGAACCCCAGACCCACTTTGTCCCCTAATTTAGAGCCATCCGTGTAGCAACGGATTCCTACTGGTATTTGCTCTAATGTTCCGCTTGACCAAGACATTCTATCTGGGATTAGCGTTTCAAAGTTTCCGACATATTCAGTGTCTGGTATGCGATCAGGCACGTCCGATGAATGTGTATAACCTTCCAATGTGTCCAGTATACATTGATGACGTGTCCTATAACCGTTTTTGGCCAGTTCGCCTAAAGTAAAGAGCCGTTCGGCTGTAAGCGCCGCCTCATATCTTATATATGTTTCAATGGGTGGAATATCTAGCAACGTTTCCAGAGCCTTGGTTGAAGTAGTACACATGGCACCACTTATACCCAAGCAGCATGTACGCTGAACTCCCTGTAGTAGTTTGATATTACACTTTTTGTCCAAAGCAGTCCACCAGATTATTGAAGCATAAGCTAGAATTGGTCTAATTACACTTTTATAAAGCCAATTTGTCATAGTAGGACTAAGACCCCATTTCATGCCTATGGTTCTCCTACATATCGCCCAGCACCGATGTGCCTTGTTGATCCTATCCTCTATGTGGTGTCTCCATTTTAATTTCCGGTCAAGTATTACACCTAAGTACTTAACTTTGTCTGTCACCGGTATCTTCTTGCCCAAGAAGCAAGGTTCAGTATATGTAGAAATTTTTGTCTTTCTTGTGAAAAGACAGATTTCCGTCTTCGCCGGGTTAACATTGAGGCCTCTCGGTTGAGCCCAGCTCAAGGCCGTATTCAGAGCCTCCTCAGCTCTTCTACACAAGTAATTTGGATCCTTTCCCTTTAAAAGTATTACGACATCGTCTGCATAGCAGACAGGTCTAAGTCCTTTCTCGGTTAGGGTCCTTAGGAGGCTATTAATCGTGGTGACCCAGAGTAAAGGTGACAAAATGCCACCCTGTGGTATACCGCGAAATACCTTTTTCCTGATAGTTATATCGTACATCTCGCAGCTTATCCATCTGTTCCTTAGCATGTAGTTGATCCAGTTACGGAGCACCCGGTCAACATAAAACTGGTCTAGGGATTGGATAAGGGTATCAGTGTGCACGTTATTGAAAGCGCCCTCGATGTCAATGCATACTGCCAGTGTATACAGTTTGCTATCGAAAGATTCACTTATGTAGTGGACAACTTCATTTAAAGCGGTCTCCACCGATCGTCCCTTTACATAAGCATGCTGCTTATATTTAAGGTCATTGTATGGTATGCTGCTTTTAACCATGCTATCGACTATCCGTTCCAAGGTTTTAAGTAGGAAGGACGTAAGACTTATCGGTCGATAGGACTTAGGTGTCGCATAGCTAGGTTTCCCTGGTTTGGGTATAAATATTACCCTTGCATCCTGCCATTTAACTGGGGTATATGCCAATTTTAAGCATGCAGTGAATATCTGTGACAGATGTACGGAAACCAGTCCCGCCTCCATCTGCAAAAGTGCCGGGAAAATTCCATCCGGCCCTGCAGCTAGAAATGATAACAAACCACCAAACTTAATTATGAATTCAATTAAATACTTAATAGAAATGTGATGTAAAATATTAAGTATGTTTTTAGAAATTAATTAGTGCTCATAAATCTTATACTTTAAGTAGCCATGAATCCTTAAAAAGTGTTTTCTTATTATTTTATTTTCCCAAAATATTCAAAGTTTTATAGGAATTGGTCTGAGCACATTTACTTGGAAGGCTACTGTGTAAATCTTAAAGCACAAATTTTGAATACTATTTGAAAGAAAATTTGAATAGTCCAAACTATAGAAAAGACTATAGTCTGAACTATAGACAAGACAATAGTCAGGACTATAGACAACTTTGTAGTCTGAATTATAGACAAGACTATAGACAAGTTTATAGTCTGGACTATAGAAAAGACTATAGTCTAGATAAAAGATAAGACTATAGTCTGAACTATAGACAACCCTATAGTCTAGACTATAGTCCAGACTATAGTCTTGCCTATAGTCCAAACTATAGTCTTATCTATAGTCCAGACTTTAGTCTTGTATAGTTTTGTCTATAGTCCAGAAAATAGTCTTGTCAATAGTCCAAAGTATAGTCTTGTCTATAGTCTAGACTATAGTCTTGTCTATAGCCCAGACAATAGTCTTGTCTATAGTCCAGACTATAGTCTTGTATATAGTCCAGACTTTTCTATATTCCAAACTATAGCCTTGTCTATAGTCCAGACTATAGTCTTGTCTATAGTCCAGACTATAGTCTTGTCCATAGTCCAAAGTATAGTCTTGTCTATAGTCTAGACTATAGTCTTGTCTATAGCCCAGACTATAGTCTTGTCTATAGCCCAGACTATAGTCTTGTCCAAAGTCCAAAGTATAGTCTTGTCTATAGTCTAGACTATAGTCTTGTCTATAGCCCAGACTATAGTCTTGTCTATAGTCCAGACTATAGTCTTTTATATAGTTCAGACTATAGTCTTGTCTATAGTCCAGACTATAATCTTGTCTATAGTCCAGACTATAGTCTTGTCTATATTCCAAACTATAGTCTTGTCTATAGTCCAGACTATAGTCTTGTGTATAGTCCAGACTATAGTCTTGTCTATAGTCCAAAGTATAGTCTTGTCTATAGTCTAGACTATAGTCTTGTCTATAGCCCAGACTATAGTCTTGTCTATAGTCCAGACTATAGTCTTGTCTATAGTCCAAAGTATAGTCTTGTCTATAGTCTAGACTATAGTCTTGTCTATAGCCCAGACTATAGTCTTGTCTATAGTCCAGACTATAGTCTTGTCTATAGTCCAGACTATAGTCTTGTCTATAGTCCAAACTATAGTCTTGTCTATAGTCCAGACTATAGTCTTGACTATAGTCCAGACTATAGTCTTATCTATAGTCCACACTATAGTCTTGTCTATAGTCCAGACTATAATCTTGTCCATAGTCCAGACTATAGTCTTGTCTGTAGTCCAGACTATAATCTTGGCTATAGTCCGGAATGTAGTCTATAGTCCAGACCATAGACTTGTCTATAGTCCAGACTATAGTCTTGTCTATAGTCCAGACTATAGTCTTGTCCAGACTATAGTCTTGTCTATAGTCCAGACTATAGTCTTGTCTATAGTCCAGACTATAGTATTGTCTATAGTCCAGACTATAGTATTGTCTATAGTCCAGACTATAGTATTGTCTATAGTCTAGACTGTAGTCTTGTCTATAGTGCAGACTATAATAGTCTTTTCTATAGTCCAGACTATAGTATTGTCTATAGTCCAGACTATAGTATTGTCTATAGTCCAGACTATAGTCTTGTCTATAGTCCAAACTATAGTCTTGTCTATAGTCCGGACTATAGTCTTGTCTATAGTCCAGACTATAGTCTTGTCTATAGTCCAGACTATAGTCTTGTCTATAGTCCAGACTATAGTCTTGTCTATAGTCCAGACTATAGTCTTGTCTATAGTCCAGACTATAGTCTTGTCTATAGTCCAGACTATAGTCTTGTCTATAGTCCAGACTATAGTCTTGTCTATAGTCCAGACTATAGTCTTGTCTATAGTCCAGACTATAGTCTTGTCTATAGTCCAGACTATAGTCTTGTCTATAGTCCAGACTATAGTCTTGTCTATAGTCCAGACTATAGTCTTGTCTATAGTCCAGACTATAGTCTTGTCTATAGTCCAGACTATAGTCTTGTCTATAGTCCAGACTATAGTCTTGTCTATAGTCAGACTAGTCTAGTCTAGTCCAGACGATAGTCTTGTCTATAGTCCAGACTATAGCATTGTATATAGTCCAGACTATAGTCTTGTCTATAGTCCAGAATATAGTTTTGTCTATAGTCCAGAATATAGTCTTGTCTATAGTCCAGACTATTGTCTTGTCTACAGTCTTGTCTATAGTCCAGACTATTGTCTTGTCTATAGTCCAGACTATAGTCGTGTATATAGCCCAGACTATAGTTTTGTCTATAGTCCAGACTATAGTCTTGTCTATAGTCCAGTCTATAGTCTTGTCTATAGTCCAGTCTATAGTCTTGTCTTTAGACCATACTATAGTCTTGTCTATAGTCCAGTTTATGGTATTTTCTACAGTCCAGTCTCTAGTCTATAGTACAGGCTATCTTTACAGTATTGGTTCATTCATTTCGCTTCGAATCAACATTTTTTAGGTATTTTAATAAACTGGTTGACAAACTGATAACATATACTCTAATTAAATAGGGCATTACAAAAAGGAGTGTTCGTGAATAATACTATAGGTTATAAGCAAACAAAGTGTGTATGTATAGCTAATACTACCAATTGGTTATAAGCAAACAAAGTGTGTATGTAAAGCTAATACTACCAATTGTAGTTTATTTACTTTCCTTGAAATATTAAATACTTTCCTTTATTGATTATTATCTTGTTATTAAAAGGACATTTACAAGGACTAGTGATATATAAAACGCACATATTTTGAAAAGTAAATAAACAAAATTATTTATTACTTTAAACATTTATAAGAAGAGCAATTAGCTACAAGCTATTCCACCTTTAGAAGTGTTCACTGTTCATAGTAACAGAAATAAATTTTAAGTTTATGTTTGATGGGACATTTTATCAACGGAACACTCCTTCCTTTTGCTATCAAGTTCAAGTTCATTAAAAAGATACAATTACATCAATATGAAAAAAAATGCTTTTTATTAATAAAACTATTTTTTTTTGCTTTCATTTAATTAAAAGTTTGTCTTTCGTTTGTCATCTGTTATGTTTTTTTATTGGTTGGTAAACAAAAAATTAAATTTTCTTAAATTTTTTTGTAAAAATGTGTTCATTCTAAACTTTTAGATACTAAATAAACTAAAAAAGTACACAACTTGTTTATTGTGTTTTTTTCTGTTCAATTTAATTAAATTGAAATTATTAGTTTAGACAAGGTTGCATGACAAACCGCGTGAGAGTTCAATATATTTTTAAAGGTCTTTTCCCAAAAAAAAAATATTAAATAAATAATATAGAAAAAAGCAAAAAAAAAAAAAAAATATAAAATTCCATTCAGTTACAATCGAACTAAAGTATTACTACAGCAGTTACATTGTAAGTTAACAAAAAACAACAACAACGTTTGTACGATACGATAAAGTTCATTGATGGTTGAACAAGTGTTCTGCTTTTTATTTCAATTTATTAAGTTGATGACGTAAAATTTCTGGTAAAATAATATTTATGTTTGATAAATGTTGTTTTGATAGATTTGGAAAAAAGAAAAAGATTATGAAAAATACATTATCAATCAAGATTTACTTGAATATTATAGTAATATTTCATTTTGTTTGTTAATCTGTTGTAATTTTATAAAGATTAACAGCTTTTTTATGGTTTTACCATTTATTTCAAGAGATTAAGAGGGTTTATGTTTAAACTATATAAATTAGTTTGTTACTAGGTTTGCTGGGTAACAGGTTCAAGTTTAAGTATTCAGGGTTGTCTGGGTTGCCCTAATTTATGGGCACTCTATAGCAATAGTGGCCCTGTCAGGCATCTTTGTATATTGATAAGATTACCGGGTATGTCTGGCGTCTATTTCAAGTGTGATTCATTTCATAAAAACTATATCATCATTTTTAGCAGATATACAGTTGCTAGATATGTATGTTATTACGTTTACTCTTTACAAAAGTGGAAATTTTTAATAAAAATAGGTAGACTTTTTAAATAGTATGAAAGCTCGTTTCATTAAAGAGCCTTCTAAAATCCTCAAAAGATTTAGGGAAATAAATAACAAACTTGTAATCTATATATATTAAAGAGTAGCGTTACTGACTGACTGATTCATCATCGCACAGCCCAAACGGCTGAATCTAGAATCATGAAATTTTGACAGTAGATGTGTTTTTGGTTATGTAGATCATAGCTGTAAAGTGTGAATAATTTTATTCTAAATATTTTAAAAAATTAATTATTTTTAAAATTTAGTATACTGGGAAAAAATTAATTATATTGAATTTTATTTATACAATTTCAAAAAAGATAATAGTTACCATTTAGACATTTGGTAAAAAAATAAAAAAATATTATTTAAATTAATAGAAGTAAAATATAAACAAATTGTATTTAACAGTTTTCAAAATATTTTTTTTTTATATTAAGTAAATTGCATAGTATTTGAAATAAAATAAGAGTTATATAATTTATATTATCAAAAATAGATTTTAAAATACTTCATTTAATATAAAAACCTAAAAATATTTTTCAATTGTATTTTCATTGTACAAATGGATTTTTATTATATTTTATTCAATAAGTTATGAATGAAATTCTTTTTATTCAACAAAAATTTTTTGAATAGTTAATATTCAAATCAACTTTCCTGAAATATTTTTATTTCTTCAAGAAAAATACAAATATTTAAAAATATTTAATTTAATATTGTACTAGTTCCTAATAGAATTTAATATAAAAAAGTGATCGTATGATGAAGATTTAGCATCTGTTGAAGATATAAAGGTACATTTGCTGTACTAAAACAAAAACGAAGCCAAAAATCATTTATGCTGGTATAAAACGTAGTTGTGCCTATTTTTGTAGAGATATTAGTATATTTGGCATAATTATGAGCTCAAATCCCAATTTGGGAGGTCCGGTTATATGGGGGCTAGGTGAAATAATGGACCAAAATCAATAAGGTTCGTCCTTGGGCTAAAAGTAATGTGTGTACCAATCCAATTATGTTCAAAATTGCGACCTGTAGTTTGATTACAAGGTTTACATGGACAGACAGACGGAATTAAAGGTTGGTATTATATCATTAATTCTATGCATTACAAACATCAGCACCAATCCAATATACCCTCCCCATTAAAGTGGTGTAGGTTTAATAAATTCAACATTTGAATGTCTTACCACAAAGTATACAGAGGTGTCACTTTTGACATTTAAAAAAGTCTAAAATCAGCTTTTGTTTGATTTTGAAATTGTTTGGTGAGAAGAGGTATATAAAATACAGCTAAAAAAATTATTGAATTCGTTTTGTGCGAAAGAGAGGGAAATAGTTTTTTGCTCGTGACGCCTCTGTATACCCTGTGGTCTTACTTGTTTTTTTAAGGATTAGTTGGATTATATGGGAAATATGTATTACATTATCTTTAATTTACCTATACCTTTGTTGTATAAATAAAAGTATTTCTTTACAATTTCTTGGAATAAAAATTGTAAAACGTTGATTTGAATTTTTTGTATTTAAATGTATTTTGTTTGAATAATTCTAATCGTTCAAAAATTGTATAAATAAAATTATTCAAACTTTTATTAAATTTTTTTGTATTCAAATAAAATAAGTTAGACTTTTATTTAAATTTATGATATTCAAATATAAAAAATTTTGCTATCATTATACCAGATATACATTATTTTATTTTCAATGTTAGAAAATGATTTTACTTATGTATTAATTTGTTTTTAAATATATAAAATTTGTTCAATATAAATTTAATTTGTATGAATCAAATCTAATAAATTTGTACTATGCAAAAGATAATTTATATTAGAAATTATTTATTATTAGAAATAAAAATTATAATAATATTAAAAGTATTTTTATTTTCGATTCTATTCACATTTTACAGCTATGATGTAGATTCACTAAGGAAGGATTTTTTTAAACTTGTACATTCACGGGTAAAAAGGGGGAAAAACGGGTAAAGCAGGTTTTCTTAACTATTTTACACAATATTAGTGATACAAGAAAATATTTAAATGCACCTGTATCTACTCTTAAAATGCGCAGATGGGTGTCTGGTACTTTTTTGAAATTCGTACTTTTAAGGGGTAAAAATGTGTAACAAAGGTGATTTTGGTACCTTTTTTGGTCCTTTATAACTTTTGATCTAATTAACATAATAAAATTTTTATAAATATTTTGGATACATCTCCCAAAACTAAGAGACACCTGTTTCGTACTTTTTAAAATTCAGTCCTTTTTGGGTGTAAAAGGGAGAAAACTGTATTTATGGTACTTTTTTTAGCACATTAAGGAAACTTTTTCGGTTTATTGAATTATTCCTATTAAATTACGGACTAACTCTGTAATATTTATTGTAATAAAATTTTTGCTATTTTACTGCGGAAAAAAGTACCAAAAGGGAAAAACGGGAAATTAATTTTATTCAAACTCATTGAGCCAATTTTTATAAAACTTGAAAAAGTAGTTTATTTACTCACACAAAATAAGCAGTTGGTATTATATTTTGGAATTCGAGTACTAAGGCCTATATAGGACCAAATTCGAGTAAATTGTTTGGTACCTTTTTGAAAGCCCTATTTTTCAAATGAATGCAGATTTGAATCGTTTAAGTTTTATCTGTGATATATAGATTTAAATACGGAACATTTTGTAACCTTAATTCTCAAAAAAGTATATTTCTAAGCGAAAAGGGTAAATATTGTACTCTTTTTATTAGTACTTTCCACTTAGTTAAAATTTATTCCACTTTTGGTACTTTTTCTTTCTCCAAATGATACTCTTTGTATGTTCTTTAATATGAATTCAAAACACATGATTACTAAACATACACGGTCCTCATTGAATAAGATTCTTTAAGAGAGAATTTTTTAGTACTTTTTATCTCATAAATGGCACTTTTTTAATTTTCTAAAATATTCAGATTATTTAGATTATTTATAATGGTTAACCGGAACACACGGTCCTTATTAAATGAGAATTTATTGAGAGATATTTTTGTACTTTTTCGTTTTTCCGATGGTACTTTTTGATATTTTTCGAATATTGAACATATGTATTGAAAATAAAATTTAAAATGTAGGGACCTTGGGGAATGAGAATCTACTGAAAGGGACTTTTGGTACTTTTTCATTCATCAAATTATATTTTTTGAATTGTATATAATATTAAACACAGAAACATAAAATTTTTGATTCAATGATAATCTATTAGAGGTGTTTTAAAGTACTTTTTTTCAAATAGTACTTTCGAAATTTTCTATAATGTGGAAGTTAAATGAATGAAACTAAAAATACAAGCTTCTTACTGAATGCTAATTTAATCACGTGATTTTGAACGTATAAAACTGAAACATTAAAAAAATGTTTAATCAATTTTAATTTTCTATAAAAGTAAACAACATTTTTATATATTTAATTTAAGTTAGGGTAGCGAAGCACCCAGGGTATGCTAGTTAAAAGATATACAAATCACACAGATTGGTATTAATCTCTAACGTAATCTGCAGATCTTTCGTACAACAGTAGATCCCTATCCCATCTGCAACAAGCCAGTCTATTATTTCAGCTAATGCTTTCCCCATTAACTTATTGTCTTTTCAGATGAATCTTAAACTTTAAACGAGTCTAAATCTAAAGCCATTCAGACCTATTGGTGGAATCGTGTCCTAACTTTATTGTCCTATATCGGATGATGCAAGCAATTTGTGTTAATGGAATTCACTTCAAATTTCTACAAACCTAACCTTAGATGTCAAAGAGAAGAGTCAGGAAAACGTTAACGAGCAAGGTATAAACATTGAAATGGCAGAATCAGAGAATCTTCCGGGTTAAAACAGATGATTTTACTAACTGAAGAACTAAATGATGATCTGTGGAGCATTGAACCGGGTCTATAGTTAATTTGAAAGGAGGATGTATATACATCCTCCTTATGTATATCGGGCCTGTTGTGCGATCCTTAACCAGTGCCTCAGGTGGGAATCGAACCCACCACCTCCTGTCTACCATACTAGAACACTAACCAATATCCTACCGGAGGCCACCGGGTCTGTAAGGGAAATATCTTTTGAGAAATTACTCTTGCAATTGAACAAAAATCGACCTCAAATCTAAAGGATTCCTAGAGCCATGGTTTATAGAAAACCAAGACGGCAAACTTAGGACCTCTCTGTGTAGTATTGAGAAGGGCCACTAAGGAAACTTTTGCAATTGAACCAAAACCGACACCCCAAACTAAAAGAATTTTTATCAAAGCTAAGGAGCGAAAATTAGTATCAGCTGATTAGGGGTGACAAAATTTTAGGAACTTTGGAAACCCCAAAGAAAATCACTCGTTTTAGGAAATTTTGTATTTGCTAAGAGTTTCTTAAGAGATTTTCTTAAACTCTCTGACCTAGAGGTAGCCATTTGGAAGACATCGAGAGATACCAAATGTCAAGCTCATTGTTGAATTTAGAATATTCTGCAAGTGGTCAATATCTACTGTTGTTATTGTTCACTACCGTAGTTTGGGGAATATGATGTCTGCGAAACAGTTTCGCTCAATATCTTCGTTGGATTTTCCATATCCCCAATAAAGTATTGTCGGAGTTGGAACAGGGAGTGAAGATTGTCTAGTTATCCTACATATCAACATTTGTAGTTATTTCAACATTAATGACCTGGTTTGGAGTATGTTGTAAACATTAAAGGCAATCAGATCTATAATTTTCGAGCTATTTTTTTCTTTTGAACCAACGTTTATAGCCCGGTCAGCACTAGTTAGTATTCTGATACCAAAGGTTCTGTCAAAGAATGTTGTATCAAGAAGGCTGAAATTCGCTTGATATATCTGTATGTAGTGCATATATGTATGCAGGTTTCAAGATCTATTATAATATATAGATAAGACTATGTCTATATGTGTCTGATATAAGATACATACTTCTTAGAAACTATGATTATTTTTGCAAAAAAACAACTAAAAATATTGTACATATTATAATTTTTTACAATCACTTTACTTTGTAAATCGCAAGTCTAATATGGACAATTAATTACCCTTTCCTCCCTAAAATAAATCTATTTGTTGTTTATAAGTCCTAATTTGTTGTAAGCAGCGAAATAGTAGTAACGTTTATATTTTAATTTCATTATCTACAGCTTTTGCTGTTGACTTTTAAGATTTTAAAATATGCAATACATTTATGGCACCCGACAGTATAAATTTAAAATTAAAAGTTTCTTAAGCCATTTAGATAGAAAACACCTGGTGTTGGTTTTTATATAAAATAAAAAGTATTAAGAATAGGTATGAGAAATAGTCGGCTATGACGAATACTAGATACATTTGCCTTAAAATAGTTTAAAAGAAAAAAAGTAATGCATTAGTTTTTGGATGTGGCCTAAGAAAGCTAAAAAGTTCTAGTCTGGTGTAAGTAACTAACTAACTACTACTAACTAACTAACTAACTAACTAACTAACTAACTAACTAACTAACTAACTAACTAACTAACTACTAACTAACTACTAACTAACTAACTAACTAACTAACTAACTAACTAACTAACTAACTAACTAACTAACTAACTAACTAACTAACTAACTAACTAACTAACTACTAACTAACTAACTAACTAACTAACTACTAACTAACTAACTAACTAACTAACTAACTAACTACTAACTAACTAACTAACTAACTAACTAACTAACTACTAACTAACTAACTAACTAACTAACTAACTAACTAACTAACTAACTACTAACTAACTAACTAACTACTAACTAACTAACTAACTAACTAACTAACTAACTAACTAACTAACTACTAACTAACTAACTAACTAACTAACTAACTAACTAACTACTAACTAACTACTACTAACTAACTAACTAACTAACTAACTAACTAACTAACTAACTACTAACTAACTAACTAACTAACTAACTACTAACTAACTAACTAACTAACTAACTAACTAACTAACTAACTAACTAACTAACTAACTAACTAACTAACTAACTAACTAACTAACTAACTAACTAACTAACTAACTAACTAACTAACTAACTAACTAACTAACTAACTAACTAACTAACTAACTAACTACTAACTAACTAACTACTAACTAACTAACTAACTAACTAACTAACTAACTAACTAACTAACTAACTAACTAACTAACTAACTAACTAACTAACTAACTAACTAACTAACTAACTAACTAACTACTAACTAACTAACTAACTAACTACTAACTAACTAACTAACTAACTAACTAACTAACTAACTAACTAACTAACTAACTAACTACTAACTACTAACTAACTAACTAACTAACTAACTAACTAACTAACTAACTAACTAACTAACTAACTAACTAACTAACTAACTAACTACTAACTAACTAACTAACTAACTAACTAACTAACTAACTAACTAACTAACTACTAACTAACTAACTAACTAACTAACTAACTAACTAACTAACTAACTAACTAACTAACTAACTAACTAACTAACTAACTAACTAACTAACTAACTAACTAACTAACTAACTACTAACTAACTAACTAACTAACTAACTAACTAACTAACTAACTAACTAACTACTAACTAACTAACTAACTAACTAACTAACTAACTAACTAACTAACTAACTAACTAACTAACTAACTAACTAACTAACTAACTAACTAACTAACTAACTAACTAACTAACTAACTAACTAACTAACTAACTAACTAACTAACTAACTAACTAACTAACTAACTAACTAACTAACTAACTAACTAACTAACTAACTACTAACTAACTAACTAACTAACTAACTAACTAACTAACTAACTAACTAACTAACTAACTAACTAACTAACTAACTAACTAACTAACTAACTAACTAACTAACTAACTAACTAACTAACTAACTAACTAACTAACTAACTAACTAACTAACTAACTAACTAACTAACTAACTAACTAACTAACTAACTAACTAACTAACTAACTAACTAACTAACTAACTAACTACTAACTAACTAACTAACTAACTAACTAACTACTACTAACTAACTAACTAACTAACTAACTAACTAACTAACTAACTAACTAACTAACTAACTAACTAACTAACTAACTAACTAACTAACTAACTAACTAACTAACTAACTAACTAACTAACTAACTAACTAACTAACTAACTAACTAACTAACTAACTAACTAACTAACTAACTAACTAACTAACTAACTAACTAACTAACTAACTAACTAACTAACTAACTAACTAACTAACTAACTAACTAACTAACTAACTAACTAACTAACTAACTAACTAACTAACTAACTAACTAACTAACTAACTAACTAACTAACTAACTAACTAACTAACTAACTAACTAACTAACTAACTAACTAACTAACTAACTAACTAACTAACTAACTAACTAACTAACTAACTAACTAACTAACTAACTAACTAACTAACTAACTAACTAACTAACTAACTAACTAACTAACTAACTAACTAACTAACTAACTAACTAACTAACTAACTAACTAACTAACTAACTAACTAACTAACTAACTAACTAACTAACTAACTAACTAACTAACTAACTAACTAACTAACTAACTACTAACTAACTAACTAACTAACTAACTAACTAACTAACTAACTAACTAACTAACTAACTAACTAACTAACTAACTAACTACTAACTAACTAACTAACTAACTAACTAACTAACTAACTAACTAACTAACTAACTAACTAACTAACTAACTAACTAACTAACTACTAACTAACTACTAACTAACTAACTAACTAACTAACTAACTAACTAACTAACTAACTAACTAACTAACTAACTAACTAACTAACTAACTAACTAACTAACTAACTAACTAACTAACTAACTACTAACTAACTAACTACTAACTAACTAACTAACTAACTACTAACTAACTAACTACTAACTAACTAACTAACTAACTAACTAACTAACTAACTAACTAACTAACTAACTAACTAACTAACTAACTAACTAACTACTAACTAACTAACTAACTAACTAACTAACTAACTAACTAACTAACTAACTAACTAACTAACTAACTAACTAACTAACTAACTAACTAACTAACTAACTAACTAACTAACTAACTAACTAACTAACTAACTACTACTAACTAACTAACTAACTAACTAACTAACTAACTAACTAACTAACTAACTAACTACTAACTAACTAACTAACTAACTAACTAACTAACTAACTAACTAACTAACTAACTAACTAACTAACTAACTAACTAACTAACTAACTACTACTAACTAACTAACTAACTAACTAACTAACTAACTACTAACTAACTAACTAACTAACTAACTAACTAACTAACTAACTAACTAACTAACTAACTAACTAACTAACTAACTAACTAACTAACTAACTAACTAACTAACTAACTAACTAACTAACTAACTAACTAACTAACTAACTAACTAACTAACTAACTAACTAACTAACTAACTAACTAACTAACTAACTAACTAACTAACTAACTAACTAACTAACTAACTAACTAACTAACTAACTAACTAACTAACTAACTAACTAACTAACTAACTAACTAACTAACTAACTAACTACTAACTAACTAACTAACTAACTAACTAACTAACTAACTAACTAACTAACTAACTAACTAACTACTAACTAACTAACTAACTAACTAACTACTAACTAACTAACTACTAACTAACTACTAACTAACTACTAACTAACTACTAACTAACTAACGAACTAACTACTTAACGTAACTAACTACTAACTAACTAACTAACTACTAACTAACTACTAACTAACTAACTAACTAACTAACTAACTAACTAACTAACTAACTAACTAACTAACTAACTACTAACTAACTAACTAACTAACTACTAACTAACTAACTAACGAACTAACTAACTAACTAACTAACTAACTAACTAACTAACTAACTAAACTAACTAACTAACTAACTAACTAACATAAACTAACTAACTAACTAACTACTAACTAACTAACTAACGAACTAACTAACTAACTAACTAACTAACTACTAACTAACTAACTAACTAACTAACTAACTAACTAACTAACTAACTAACTACTACTAACTAACTAACTAACTACTAACTAACTAACTAACTACTAACTAACTAACTAACTAACTAACTAACTAACTAACTAACTAACTACTAACTAACTAACTAACTAACTAACTAACTAACTAACTAACTAACTAACTAACTAACTACTAACTAACTAACTACTAACTAACTACTAACTAACTAACTAACTAACTAACTAACTAACTAACTACTAACTAACTAACTAACTAACTAACTAACTAACCTAACTAACTAACTAACTAACTAACTTACTTGCTACTACTAACTAACTAACTATCTAACTAACTAACTAACTAACTAACTAACTAACTAACTAACTAACTAACTATCTATCTAACTATCTAACTAACTAACTAATTAACTAATTAATATCTCAGACATTTATTGTTCATTCTATTTCCTTCCGGCATCATGTTATCTTGATGAATCTTTCCCTTCTTTTCCATATTGGTGCTATCGCAGTATTCCCAGTCTGCCGAACTATAAACACGTGTTAAACAATTATATCTTCGGCCTTTCCATGAAATGATTTGACATAGGGTCAAACTATAGAATCGCATAACTACGGGAACCGGTAGCCCACAGGGCAGAGTTTCGGACTTTGTCTTGCCCCGATTATTGGAGAGGTTCCTTTAAGGTGCACGTGGAGGCTGTGGTTTAAACCCAAATATGATATGGAATAGATGCTGGGGCGTGCGGACCTTACCCACCTAGAGTATGTCGGGTAAATGCGAAGTGTACTGGGTTGAATGGTAAAACCAGCGTTAGTGAGTTGTCTAATCAGCTCACCTTGTGATTGGAAAAGTACCACCATGAAATAAGGCCAGGATGCAGGCGTTCACTTCGATCTCTTCTGTTCACTCTATCTGATTTTTAATAACAAAATTTTGGAACATATTTCAGATTGATTATTTCAAGGTTTTGATTGGGGGATTTAGAAAAATAGATTTCATCAGACGTACTTGCAAATGGAATCACAGATTGCTCAATTTTAACAATAGAGAAGATATATTCTTTATAGGATCGGAACTTAAAAAGGCAATAACAATCATGGGACTGTAATGTAGGGTATTTTAAGCAAGATATCATTTATAGATATTAACAAGCTTCTTATTAAAAACTTTATAGAGAATTTTTGTTAAGTGAACAATAATTATTACTTGTTTCTTGTACCTGTTTAATAATTGAAATAAATTTATAAGTTTTTATATGACGTCTTTGTACATAAATTATTTTTAATAATAGTTCACTTTCAAATGACTTTTTGTGAAAATACAAATACAACTTGGACAACTTGCAAAACGTGTCCTGGTGACAATTCTTACACTTGTTTATAATATCGTTAGACAAACAAACAATGAGTCCTTATTATAACGGTGTCCTTCTTAACATGTGGAAAAAATCGATATATAAAATACCTTTAAGTATTTAGAAATAAATGTCGTAAACAGTAATTTATTTATTAATAATTTATGAATATTTAAAAGATATACTAGCAACTGTTAATGACAGCTGGTTTTGAAGGAAATTAGAGGGAATCGGAAAGAAAATAGCTTCGATTCAAAAGGGAATAGGATGATTAGATTTAAAGGTCAATTAAGAACTAAGTTAATTTAGGAAAAATACTAATAATTTGATTGAATCCAAACTTTGAGAATATGCACTCAATGCTCAACCTATCCATTATGAAAAATTTAACCCAAAGGTGGAACTAACTTAATACATTGAAATCGATTACATTCTCCATTTAATCTAACCTTTATTTCTTAAGGTTCTTACCAATCATTCTAAACTTATCTTTCTCCTAAATATCCATTCAATTTCTTTCTATTATTACACTATCATCATCCCCTCTAAATTACTTTAGGACCGAACATTACAATAAAACTGTGCAAGTATTAATAAATTGTCAGACTCCCAAAAAGATTTATTGAAATTACTTTGACTTTTTCAATAAAATAAGAATGAAATTGTGCAATTTTTGCTCTTTTTCTTTACTTTAACATAAAAATAAAACAATCTGAGTAAACAGCATAAAGTCAGTCCAGTACCCTAAGATTGAACACAATGATTTAGATGTCATGTCTTATTAAAACATGAGATGACAATGAGATTTTTTTCATATTCTCTTTAGTAGGGAAAACTTTTCGAAAAAATAAAACTTCTTACTTACAACAATACATTCAACTTTTTTGCAAATGACTCAAGACATGTTGGGTATTAAAGTAAATTGTTTAAAGCTAGGAGAATACTTAGGAAGTGATTACTGAACAGAAATGTCAAGTAATTAAATCTTAAAATTTCAAACTTTTGAAAAATATCGGAGATATAATCAAGCATCTAAGAACTAGTCCTTCAGAAGCTCTGACTACTATATTCCACATTGTACCTATAGATCTGCATATAAAGGTCATATCTGCTAGCATGCTTAACTCATTCGGATGTTGGAGGTCAAGAACATATGGACATGTTAAGATTTTAGACCTACTACATTCAATCTTGAACCAACCATCCGACTATACTATCCCATACACGGACTTTGATAGAGTTTTCAAAGTCAGAGTTCCTTCTAGGAGCGAGTGGTGTAGGGGTAACCTACCAAGTGAAAATACCACCAGAATCTTTACAGATGGTTCTAAATTTAAGTGCGGTGTTGGTTCTGGTGTCTTCTGTGAAGAAGTTGGGATAAGTCTTCTCAACAAATGTAGTGTTTTTCAAGCTGAAATATTTGCGATAATGTCACCCTGTAGGAGGATACTATACGATCTTAATATTTGTAGCAACATAGACACCTTATAACCTGAAGTAGGCCGGATATATCGAGGTTGATAGCAGTAATAACAGGACACCGGGTGCTAGGCAGACATGCAAGTCGGCTCGAGTTCGCCTTCAATGAGTATTGTAGCAGTTGGAAAGATAGGGAAAAAGAGGAAATGGTATTTCATCTTCTCTCTGTATGCCCTGCTCTAGCCGTTAAGAGAAACAGTTTTCTTGGCAGTTACTTCATATCCAACCTTGGTGAGATATCTGGGTCAAACTTATCTCAAACTTGAGATTTTTCACGGCTATATGCTGGATCTAATACTATACAACACTACATCTGACGAATGGAGTGGCCCTGTCAAAACGGAGTCCCTGCGCGCAGGTTGTTCTAGTTGTTGTTGTTGTAGCAGCGACACCTGAAATTACACGTATATATAGTTAAACATTATTCCCTACTCTTCTTCTTCTTCGCTTTGGTTATCCAACTCCGTTAGATCTAAACCCAGTAGACGAGTCGCATCCAACGGCTGAGTCCAAAGGGATTCAGGTTCCAACTGAGTTGGATTTGCCCTGCAGTTAAAAAGGTGTTGAACATTGTGTGGGCCTGTTCCACATGCAGGACAAAGATCTTGAATGGTGTCGTTTATTCTCGTCTAGTACGAGTTTAAACGGGTACACCATCCGGATCTAAGTTGTGCCAATACCACTCTAGTACGAAGTGGTAGGTTTCGTTCCTCGTTTGCAACGGGTGGAGGACGACCTCCCAGTATTATACTATCGCGGTGGGAATTGATGGAGTCTTCCACCGCCTGTTGATGGATAGTATTCAAAGCTGTCCTGTATGAGCTTTCGTCCTCTATATCATCCAGGTGTTCTTGGATGTCACTCTCATACATACGAAGATCTTTCCTGACATGCCTGGGGGGGGGGATTCTAACTCCGTTAGATGGTGGTTTGGGTGGCCCCTCCGATGACATCCCAGTAGGAACTGCTTTGACAGCATGATATTATGTTCCTTAATTGAAAGCATCTTCGTTTCGTCATGCAGATGTTCTTCGCATATCATTTGAATGCAGCCTGTCACCGTTCTTAGGGCTGCGTTTTGACAGCTTTGAAGCTTCTTCCATTGCGTGTCGCTAACTCTAGGTGTCCACACTGGCGCTGCGTAGTTTACCACTGACCGGCCAATCGTTTGATAGGTAGTCAACAAGGTTTCTTTATCCATTCCCCAAGTGCTGCCGGCTAGAGACTTGAGTACCTTGTTTCTACTTCGCATCTTGTTGCAGATTGCAGTGGTGTGCGCTGAGGACATAAGGAGGCTATCGAATGTGACACCAAGTATTTTGGGGTGATTTACCGTCGGAATTTTTTCGCCATCGACTGTCACATCCAGTTCTAGCCCTACTTCCTTAGTCCAGGTGGTGAAGAGAGTTCCTGAGGATTTCGTGGGCGATATTTTTAAATTCCTTAAATGGAAGAAGCTGGAAAGATCACATAGGTAACTGTTTATCAAACTGCAAAGGTCATCAATACTATTGCCCGTGGCCAATATCGAGCAGTCATCGGTGTAAGATATTATTTGGACGCCGTCCGGGGGTGTTGGGAGTTTAGACATGTAGAAATTAAACAGGATCGGCGAAAGAACTCCACCTTGGGGTACTCCCTGTTTAATTCTACGAGATTTAGATCTCTGGTTCCACAAATGACTGTCGTTCACTAGCCATCTCTTGGTGTTGTCGGAGAGACCAGATGTTAAAATGTCTCTGGTTGTTCTAGTTGTTCTGGCTGATATATTTTGATCAAAGCATACCTTTAACTATACACATTCTTAATATTCACATACTAGAGTTTACCGCCAAAAGATTTGTGAAGATTAATTTCCAATAATTTGTACAGAAAAAGATTTGGAATCAATATTAAGAAATATACATCAACAGTTTTGGTTTGACAGAAAGGTATACCTTGCTAAGCACTGTATGGCTGGGCGAATATCAGAACTTATAGGTTCTTCATGCCACTATTACAGTTTTGACAGTTGTGTTGTTTTGATTTAAGCATGAGACACCCTTACATTGGCACTTACGAATTCATTAAAAGATTTGTTCATATCTGGTATATGTCTTTTTAAAATAGAAAATTATATGAATAATTAAGCGAGAAAGAAATTATTTAGCGTGTGTTAGAACAATGATAAAAAATACCGCAAATACTTAAGGAATTAAATATACAATTCCATTTTTATTATTTAAATACAAATAATTGAGGGTAGTCGCAGTTTTAGAGGAGTCGTATAGATGTTAGCAGATATATTACCACTTAAATATTCTATGATTTGACGACGCAGCAATCTTATCCAGTCAAAACGGAACTAGTACTATTCACTAGACAATATAAAATTTAAAGATTAGCAAAATCCAAATCTAAATGCACAAAAAGAGTCCGATAGCTCCAAATACCGATTTGGACTAATATTGGACTGCAAACTAAATTCGAAAATAAGCACTCAAATTGGCATGAGTGGGGATTTAAACCTAAAAATATATACTGGTTATACGAAACTTTCGTAATATCAATTATATTTTATGGATCAACTGTCTGGTGGTTGGCATCAGAAAGCGTTTAACGTATAATAAGAAAGTAAACGATTATGGTAATAGGACCAATCAGAGCTATACCAGCAAGTAGCAGCTATACAAAATCATGGATCTGTTAAATTAGAGATTATACTTGAACGATGTTACACTAGAGCCGTGATTTTCAGACAGATCGATATATACCATTGAAGTATTTACTGATGAATCAATAACTGTTGTTGTTGTAGCAGCGAAATCCTTAGTCGTTGTTCACTTGATTGGGTGAACTTTGCAGACCCCAGATTCATTCTGCATCCATTCTTGTAATATCAAATCATTGCGAACATTTAGTCCCACAGTTACTCCTATGAGGTATCCCGCTGTCTTGACAACACCACCATTGCTATACTTTCATCGGTTAGCATTATATGAATTCTATTAATGAGTTGGACTGCGATATAGGCATACCTTATGCAAAAAGAATACTATTGACTTCACCGAATCGCTAACAGGGCGTCTCCACAGAAGATTGCGAGAGATACATTTGTTAAAATTATATAGATTCCCTAACACTGGAATATAGAAGGTAACAATCTTGATGATGCATTTCCGAAAGGCTGTAATTTCAATTATGTGAATGAGTTTGTTTACGACATTGTACTGCATATCACAGACAAACTTCAACTAATCCAGTTGCAATTCGGGTCTTAATTGAAGATAGTCATGCAGAAGAGTCCTAAGAACACTCTTCAACATGGTTGTACAGCCCATATTATTGTATGCTGCCTTGTTTGGTGGAAATACGAATGGACTTTCACTGGTAGAAAATTGATTGAACTAATGGATCAAGATGTTGCCCTCAAGTCGGGGTAACAGTAAGCCCATTGTAACATAATCAACTGTTTAGGAGAAATCCCAGACAACATTGAATACTACACCACCAAACCAACTCATGAATATCATGAATCCCTACTTCAGTTTCCGAAAGCAAATCTACGGAATTTAACTGCAGAGATGACTGGCCTCTGGCCTTTTGGGCTATATGCTAGAAGACAGAAATCAAGGAGTAATGTCTTCTGCAGGAGGTGTCAGGATGAAGTGGAAGAAGAGAGTAAAACTCACCCCCTCTGCGCTAGCTGCGTATAGATTAAATCTGTTAAGTGCCAATATCCTGCATGATCTAACGGATCTGTGTGATGCTGACATTCGAAATATAGACTCCTATTTTCGTGCCACAAACTGGTTTGGATAGGAATCGAGAGTAATTGTTATCAAGTAGCCAAGTGTGTCTCCAGTGACAACAAATGGACAACCAGTTAACATAACCTAATCATGATTTGTCAAGAATATATATACAAGTGATAAGGAGGATCAAAATGGTAACACAACGGTACCATACATGACTCAAGTCTGTTTTGGGGGGGCAAGTCATTAAGTTAAGGTAATCCAAATTGCAACATATACCGAAGTAAGAATCAATAATGGCCAGGAACAGTGTGTCTCATATTGTAAAGAGTGTTGCCTCCAAAAGTATGCAATGCTTTCATTTATAAATGAATAAACTGTGAATACCCCAAATAGTCAATCTAATAACACTTACATATATTAAATTCTCTATTGTTTTATATTAAAATTAAAGCAGAAAAAAAAAACAAATTACTTACCCAATATGGCACGCAAGTGACCTTCAAGTGTTTGCAGGATGGTTTGCTTGATTTCACTTACATTTTTGCCCAAAAATTGTTCACTGGCCGTACCCAAAAGTTCGTCAGCCTGATGATGAAAATAATAAACATTCATCATCTGCATAAGATATCAGCCGTATTGATTTAGATTTTATTTATTTTTGTTTTTTTTTTTTTCATTTATTATTTTTTGGTTAAATTATTTATTTTTTTGTTATTGTTATTTGAAGTTTGAAGGAGATGATGATGGAGAGTTGAGTTTTTTTATTTTAGGAATTATTTATTATTTTGTGTATGTAGCAAAATGAAGATGATGAGAGAGTCAACACGCAAAATAAGGAATATACGGAACGAACGAAGTTAGTGAATCCATCAAATAGTTAAAAACGTAAATGAAATGAAACGTAACGTAACGGTTTTTTTTTTATATATATAAAAAAATAGAAAAAAAGAAGAATAACAATATTAATACATCATATTTATAGGTTATTTATAAGATTGTTATTAAATATTTATATAAATATATATATAGCACACATTTACATATGTGTATGTACATAAAAAGATAATTTACATAGTTTTTTTTAATGTTTTTTTTTTGTAATATATTACATGAAACATAAATAATTTACATGAAATTTATATAATTTACAGATGTTGTAACAGGCATGGAAATATCAGTTCTATAGTACTTATTTTCAGGGCCCAAATTGCGGCATACGATATCGATCGAAATCTAAATGGAGATTTCGATCGATATCGTATGCCATAATTTGGGTCCAGTATTTTTTGATGACTTCGAAAAATACGAAATTTTCCGTACTTTTTCTAAGTTATAAACTTTAAATAATTAGACAATAGACCAGTCTATAAACTAGTGTATGGTCTATTCTCAGGTCTAGTGTATAGTCTAGTTTATAATCTACTGTATAGTCTAGTCTAGTCTAGTCTACTCTATAGTCTAGTCTATAGTCTAGTCTATAGTCAAGTCTATAGTCTAATCTATAGTCTAGTCTAGTCTAGTCTAGTCTAGTCTAGTGTAGTCTAGTGTAGTCTAGTGTAGTCTAGTCTAGTCTATAGTCTAGTCTATAGTCTAGTCCATAGTCTAGTCTATAGTCTAGTCTAGTCTATAGTCTAGTCTATAGTCTAGTCTATAGTCTAGTCTATAGTCTAGTCTATAGTCTAGTCTATAGTCTAGTCTATAGTCTAGTCTATAGTCTAGTCTATAGTCTATAGTCTAGTCTATAGTCTCTAGTCTAGTCTATAGTCTAGTCTATAGTCTAGTCTATAGTCTAGTCTATAGTCTAGTCTATAGTCTAGTCTATAGTCTAGTCTATAGTCTAGTCTAGTCTAGTCTATAGTCTAGTCTATAGTCTAGTCTATAGTCTAGTCTATAGTCTAGTCTATAGTCTAGTCTATAGTCTAGTCTATAGTCTAGTCTATAGTCTAGTCTATAGTCTAGTCTATAGTCTAGTCTATAGTCTAGTCTATAGTCTAGTCTATAGTCTAGTCTATAGTCTAGTCTATAGTCTAGTCTATAGTCTAGTCTATAATCTAGTCTATAGTCTAGTCTATAGTCTAGTCTATAATCTAGTCTATAGTCTAGTCTATAGTCTAGTCTATAGTCTAGTCTATAGTCTAGTCTATAGTCTAGTCTATAGTCTAGTCTATAGTCTAGTCTATAGTCTAGTCTATAGTCTAGTCTATAGTCTAGTCTATAGTCTAGTCTATAGTCTAGTCTATAGTCTAGTCTATAGTCTAGTCTATAGTCTAGTCTATAGTCTAGTCTATAGTCTAGTCTATAGTCTAGTCTATAGTCTAGTCTATAGTCTAGTCTATAGTCTAGTCTATAGTCTAGTCTATAGTTTAGTCTATAGTCTAGTCTATAGTCTAGTCTATAGTCTAGTCTAGTCTATAGTCTAGTCTATAGTCTAGTCTATAGTCTAGTCTATAGTCTGGTCTATAGTCTAGTCTATAGTCTAGTCTATAGTCTAGTCTATAGTCTAGTCTATAGTCTAGTCTATAGTCTAGTCTATAGTCTAGTCTATAGTCTGGTCTATAGTCTAGTCTAGTCTATAGTCTAGTCTATAGTCTAGCCCATAGTCTAGTCTAGTCTATAGTCTAGTCTATAGTCTAGTCTATAGTCTAGTCTATAGTCTAGTCTATAGTCTAGTCTATAGTCTAGTCTATAGTCTAGTCTATAGTCTAGTCTATAGTCTAGTCTATAGTCTAGTCTATAGTCTAGTCTATAGTCTAGTCTAGTCTAGTCTATAGTCTAGTCTATAGTCTAGTCTATAGTCTAGTCTATAGTCTAGTCTATAGTCTAGTCTATAGTCTAGTCTATAGTCTAGTCTATAGTCTAGTCTATAGTCTAGTCTATAGTCTAGTCTATAGTCTAGTCTATAGTCTAGTCTATAGTCTAGTCTATAGTCTAGTCTATAGTCTAGTCTATAGTCTAGTCTATAGTCTAGTCTATAGTCTAGTCTATAGTCTAGTCTATAGTCTAGTCTATAGTCTAGTCTATAGTCTAGTCTATAGTCTAGTCTATAGTCTAGTCTATAGTCTAGTCTATAGTCTAGTCTATAGTCTAGTCTATAGTCTAGTCTATAGTCTAGTCTATAGTCTAGTCTATAGTCTAGTCTATAGTCTAGTCTATTAGTCTAGTCTATAAGTCTAGTCTATAGTCTAGTCTATAGTAGTCTATAGTCTAGTCTATAGTCTAGTCTATAGTCTAGTCTATAGTCTAGTCTATAGTCTAGTCTATAGTCTAGTCTATAGTCTAGTCTATAGTCTAGTCTATAGTCTAGTCTATAGTCTAGTCTATAGTCTAGTCTATAGTCTAGTATATAGTCTAGTCTATAGTCTAGTCTATAGTCTAGTCTATGGTCTAGTCTATAGTCTAGTCTATAGTCTAGTATATAGTCTAGTCTACAGTCTAGTCTATAGTCTAGTCTATAGTCTAGTCTATAGTCTAGTCTATAGTCTAGTCTATAGTCTAGTCTATAGTCTAGTCTATAGTCTAGTCTATAGTCTAGCTATAGTCTAGTCTATAGTCTAGTCTGAAATTTAATTTAGTATTTTAGTTTAGTACTTTCAAACCTTAAAAGTATTATTTCAAATTTAAAATTTTCCATGCCTGTGTTTTAAATGTGATTAAGTTATTAGTGTGGATACATACATATGTTTGATAAGGATAATCACAATAAGTATGCTATATATATTATTTTAAACAAGAAAATACAACTCTGTTCACCGTGTAGGAGATAAGTGCAATCATTGTTTACATTTTTTGGAAATTTAAAAGTTAAACACTTTTAATTAATATAATACTAGACTGTGATTACCCTTAATATTTTAGTGTTATTTATATACAATTGTTATTGTTATTACATTTACATATTAAATTTTTTAAATCCTTAAAGCTAAGTAAGTGTTAATTGGAATAAATTATAAAAATACACATTTATAAAAAAAAAGTGTTTTGGGCGTACCTTTTTTCAATCAAAATAAAATATAGTTTTTTTTTTTTTTAAACAAATTAAACAAAACTATTGCAAATATTACTCCAATTTTTATAGATTTTGTTAACCAAAAAATAATAAAGAAAAAAACAAAAACATTAAATCAAAACTGAAAATGATTAAGTATTATTTTTTTAAAAGAAAAATCATACCTCTTCAGTTTTTGCATACGAGTTTGACTAAAGAAAATAAGAAAAAGTAAAAAAAGAAAAAAACAAATCAATAATTAATTTTCAACTAAACATATAAATATAACATTTAAAAATTGGTGACATAGGACTAAACTACTTATTTAAAAACAGAAAATTAGGACAAGTGACAAGAATGTGATCCTCAAATTATGTTTTAGATAAGATGTTTCATGTTAGGTATAAAAAATTTTGCTTCAAATCCAAAAACTTTTTTAAAAACTAATAGTAATTCGAGAGTCAGCTTAGCAGAATTTTCCTTCACTTTCATCCAAATATTTTTTACGGGTTTTCTCAAAATGTTTAAGATTTAGATTCCTGGGCCTTTAGCAAATTAAATTGTAAAAATTACAAACGACAAACTTCTCAAGCCATCAATTCATGTGACGTTGCCATCTACCAGGTCTAAAAACTAAAATCCGAAAAAGTTAAAAATGTCTGAAATGACGAAGATATAAAGTTTTATACTTCAGAAAGTCGTTCTGAGTTTAGGGTTAGATGAATGTAGGGTTCTTAATGCTGAACTATCAGCCATAAAACGGCTGCAAACTGGATCAGGTTCTATTGAATATATAACGCTGATATTCTAATATACACCGATAGCCAGGCTGCCCTGAAGGCCATAAGTGGTATTTATACAATATCAAGCTTGGTCCTTAAATGCCGGGCGTTCCTTAACGAGATGGCGAAACATTCGGACGAAACTCCTCACTAGAAAGATAACATACAAACAACTTCATCGGCATTCCGTTATCAAGTTGAAAACGCTCGATTCGTGATAAAAACCAGCTTTGAGACTTCCCAAATTTAAAATATTGTATAACAATATATATGTCAAGTTCGGAACGTCGTAAAGACAATAGATCCTGGAAAAAAAACACGTCTTTTATATTTTGTGTGTGAAAACTTTGTTTTCTAATTAATTTCAGAAAAATAGTTTCACATTTATAACCAATATTTAAAAAAAGTAGACCAAGTCATGAAAAATATCAACATGTCGAAGGTGTTCTACTTTGTGGGATCCATTTTCTAAACTCAAACTCGAAACTACGCCCGATCGAACCAGCCAGATGTACATATTTCCAAAAAATCTTGATTATGTCCCATTGTGAGCTGGTGGATATGACGTTTAGATGATTATGGATACTGAATGGTGAAATGTGGGTATGTTTTGTAGGTTTTAATTGGATGATCTTGGTCATAGCACGTTCGGTTCGGTTTACTCCGTTCATACTTAACTTATCATAGTGTTTTATCTTCAGGCTACTATATGTCCGTAGGTACTATTACCGCAATTTTGATTTAATTTAAACAGATTTTTCAAAAAGGCGAGCTTTACATAAAGCAACTTTAAAAAACTTCTTTTCTACTCTTTCTATAGAAATTTTATTGAAAAGTGAAGCTTTACATAAAGCAACTTTTCTATAGGAAAACCAAGTGGGGGTTACTATGTATTTCGATTCCAAAGAACCTCCGAATTACATAGTAATTTCAAGCTTTACAGAAAGAAAAGCTTAACATAAAGCCAAAATTTTATATGGAAAATTTAAGCTTTATGTGAAGTAAAATTTTCCATAGGAAAAGCAAAATTCTTTTAAAGCATTCAAATTGCTACCTTTGTAAATCAATGCCACAGTAAGAATGCATTTATTTAAAGCACTGCTAGTACGTTTATAAACACAAAAACTAAAGCATATTTTGAGGATCACAAAAAATATAAATAAAGAATTTATAAATTTGTACATACGACAATATTTTTAAGGTGTCAATAAATAGTAAAATTAAAACAAAACTACAGTAAAAACTATTCCAAATGGACATACATATATACATATATTTATAAATTCAGCTGAAAGTACTTTTCTTCAAGTTTTTTGGTCGTGAATTTTGGTACATATAAAAAATGTTCTGTTGAAGGCAGTTTTACCAATGTCCGATTGGAAAGTTTAGACTGTTAGTTTTATTAAGAAATTGTGTTTTTACTACAACGAAAAAAGTTCAACAATACATTTTTTTAAAACAAGAAATAATTTAGGTTTTCAACTAAACTTACATTTCTTTCAATAAATTCTCTAGATTTTAAAAACTATAACAAATAAATAATTATTAAAAATATATAAAAAAGGAACAAAATTTATACTGAAATAAATATTTTAATTCAAATTATTTTATATAAATTAAATTCGAAAAAAAGCCAAATGACATGCAAGTTTTACATACAAGTTTTTAACTTATTTACTTTGGAGGGAGGGGGAGAGAAGATCTACTAAAATACTTCACAATTTTTTTTTTCATATAATTATAAAACAATTAATAAATATTTGTATAAGAATAAATATAAATAATATAATTATTAAAAGCTTTATAAATTGTTATAATAATTTATAGCATAACTTATTTCTAGCTGATCGGTTAAACTAACCTTCATGATTTTACATTGTGCCACTCCTGTAACTGTCAAAGGTACACCTTGGGCTGTTTCCACATTTTCACACATGGGATTAAGGGTCATAACATTTAGGGAGAGACGTTGGACATCGGTTACTAGCCACCAGGCCCACGCCCAGCCGCCAACTATAGTACGTTTTTTAGTTGAACCACAGCAGCCACCTAAGAAATTAGAGAAAATTGGAAAATTAGTTTTAAGAAAATACAATTTTTATAAAAAATTTCATTAAAAACTATAACCTAGTCTAATAAAGTCTAGTCTATAGTCTAGTCTATAGTCTAGTCTATAGTCTAGTCTATAGTCTAGTCTATAGTCTAGTCTATAGTCTAGTCTATAGTCTAGTCTATAGTCTAGTCTATAGTCTAGTCTATAGTCTAGTCTATAGTCTAGTCTATAGTCTAGTCTAGTCTATAGTCTAGTCTATAGTCTAGTCTAGTCTATAGTATAGTCTATAGTCTAGTCTATAGTCTAGTCTATAGTGTAGTCTATAGTCTAGTCTATAGTCTAGTCTAGTCTGTAGTCTAGTCTAGTCTAGTCTAGTCTGTATAGTCTAGTCTATAGTCTATGTAGTCTAGTCTATAGTCTAGTCTGTAGTCTAGTCTAGTCTATAGTCAGTCTATAGTCTAGTCTGTAGTCTAGTCCTAGTCTGTAGTCTTAGTCTATAGTCTAGTCTATAGTCTAGTCTATAGTCTAGTCTATAGTCTAGTCTATAGTCTAGTCTATAGTCTAGTCTATAGTCTATAGTCTCGGTCTATAGTCTGGTCTATAGTCTAGTCTATAGTCTAGTCTATAGTCTAGTCTATAGTCTAGTCTATAGTCTAGTCTATAGTCTAGTCTATAGTCTAGTCTATAGTCTAGTCTATAGTCTAGTCTATAGTCTAGTCTATAGTCTAGTCTATAGTCTAGTCTATAGTCTAGTCTATAGTCTAGTCTATAGTCTAGTCTATAGTCTAGTCTATAGTCTAGTCTATAGTCTAGTCTATAGTCTAGTCTATAGTCTAGTCTATAGTCTAGTCTATAGTCTAGTCTATAGTCTAGTTTATAGTCTAGTCTATAGTCTAGTCTATAGTCTAGTCTATAGTCTAGTCCATTGTCTAGTCTATAGTCTAGTCTATAGTCTAGTCTATAGTCTACTCTATAGTCTAGTCTATAGTCTAGTCTATAGTCTAGTCTATAGTCTACTCTATAGTCTAGTCTATAGTCTAGTCTATAGTCTAGTCTATAGTCTAGTCTATAGTCTAGTCTATAGTCTAGTCTATAGTCTAGTCTATAGTCTAGTCTATAGTCTAGTCTATAGTCTAGTCTATAGTCTAGTCTATAGTCTAGTCTATAGTCTAGTCTATCTAGTCTAGTCTAGTCTAGTCTAGTCTATAGTCCAGTCTATAGTCTAGTCTATAGTCTAGTCTATAGTCTAGTCTATAGTCTAGTCTATAGTCTAGTCTATAGTCTAGTCTATAGTCTAGTCTATAGTCTAGTCTATAGTCTAGTCTATAGTCTAGTCTATAGTCTAGTCTATAGTCTAGTCTATAGTCTAGTCTATAGTCTAGTCTATAGTCCTAGTCTATAGTCTAGTCTATAGTCTAGTCTATAGTCTAGTCTATAGTCTAGTCTATAGTCTAGTCTATAGTCTAGTCTAGTCTATAGTCTAGTCTATAGTCCTAGTCTATAGTCTAGTCTATAGTCTAGTCTATAGTCTGGTCTATAGTCTAGTCTATAGTCTAGTCTATAGTCTAGTCTATAGTCTAGTCTATAGTCTAGTCTATAGTCTAGTCTATAGTCTAGTCTATAGTCTAGTCTATAGTCTAGTCTGAAGTCCAGTCTATAGTCTAGTCTATAGTCTGTTTCTATAGCCTAGTCTATAGTATAGTCTATAGTCTAGTCTATAGTATAGTCTATAGTCTAGTCTATAGTCCAGTGTATAGTCTAGTCTGTAGTCTAGTCTATAGTCGAGTCTATAGTCTTATCTATAGTCTAGTCTATAGTCTTGTCTATAGTCTGGTCTATAGTCTAGACTATAGACTAATCTATTGTCTTGTCTATAGTCGAGTCTAAAGTCTAGTCTATAGTTTAGTCTATAGTCTAGTCTATAGTCTAGTCTATAGTCTAGTTTATAGTCTAGTCTAGTCTACGGTCCAGTCTATAATCTAGTCTATAGTCCTGTCTATAATCTAGTCTATAGTCTAGTCTATGGTTTTTTGGATAAATAGAAAATTTGTTTTTAAATGTTCCCTGAGATCGGAAAACGTTCTTCCCCGTTATTCCCAAAATAGAAACCCTATTTGTAGAGCAAACATTTGATACACAAATGTCACATTTAACAGTTAAATGTCACTGGTACAGTTTTTTCTTTCTAAACAACAATTTAAATTCAACTGTCACTGCCTGACAGTAAGTCATCATAATGTTGTTAAATGGTTGTTTTTTCAACTTTAAAGAGAAAGTTTTAAAGTGATGAAAAGAGTACATTTACTTTTGACAGTTGTTGTTTGTCAAATTTTTTCATGGTTGTTAAATATTGAGTTTTATTTAAGAGAATTTATTTAGTTTATTGTAACAAAAATATTTTTTGATATTGTTTTAACCTTTTTGCCAATTCCCTTATTTGCTTTGGTCTACGTGAGCATTAGCACGCTTCAAAAAGTTTTTCCTTAAATGAGCTGCAACAATAGAAAAATATTGCTATTTTATCGTGTTACAAAGTCTAAGTTTAAAGGAAATTACACTCTCGCAGTAAATGTCATCATGACTTGACACTTGTTCGGGTTGAACAGTTTTGTCTGTCATGTAATTTCCCTTTTCTTTGGAATTCACTCTTTGAATCTATTGAACACAATCATAATTATTTGGTTTCTATTACTTAGGTGGCCAAAAATGACGAGAACCTATTGTTTAAATTTTGAAAGTGTCATGAGCGTGCGTGAGCAGTTGTGTGTTTGACAAACACTTATGAAATTGAAAGTTTTTATTGTTTATTTTATTAATTTTATGGGGGAAGTTGTTGTTTTAGATGACTAGAAGTTTTTCGTATTTTTTATTGGCATAATTTTTGTTTTATTTCAAATAAAATATTTGGTATTATAATAGAGATATCAGAATTTTTACCGATAGGCAAGCTGCCATTCCCTTATTGGTGTGTTTTCCACATCTAAACTTACCCATTAATGCCGAATGTCTCTCAATGATATGGCGACACATTCAAACATTATTCTTATATGGGTCAAAGGAGACGGTACTATACATATATGGCAATAATATGTGCGGACTCTTTGGCAAGAGTTGGTTCCACGCTTAGTGAATTGGAAATTAGATCAGTTCTGTGAAGTACCATTACCTGTAATTAAAAAGTTGATCGCAGATTACTGTCATTCTATGACTCAGGAACGTTGATCGAGTGAATACACATGCTCGATAGCTAGAGCGCTGTGGCCTTATATGGAGCCACATTGGTCTTCAAATACTAAAATTAGTTAATCTGGCCATGCTAGACGCTTTGATCCTACCTATAATGACTTCTGTTAAAGTTGTCAGAATGAAGATGAAACGGTAGTTCAACTTCTCTGTAACTGCACAGCCTTGGATATGCCTCGAAATCGAACTCTAGGTGCGATTAAAACGGCTTGTCGCATTCCTTAATTCGTTTAGACTAGTGAGAACTTCAAGTCTAGACGTAATAATCACACTACGTTTCTAGTTTCTCATTATCTCCTTTCCTTCCTTCTGTTTCTTCTATCTCTCCTTCTACTAACTCTATTTTTTTCTTCTCTTACAGGTATTCTTACAAAGCGATCAACTTGGATCGAAGTCATGGGTAAAAGTGAAAATATAGCCTGGACCATAATCTAAACTGCAGTCGAAGCTGTAGACTGAACTGTAGTCTATACTAATGATTGGATTTTAGTCTAAACCATAATCTGGTCTATAGTCAAACTATTGGGAAAAGTATGGTCTAAACTCTGGTCTGGACTGTAGTCGGGTCTATTGCCTAATCTATAGTCCAAACTGTTGTTTATCGAACTATAGCATAACTACTAACTAACTAACTAACTAACTAACTAACTAACTAACTACTACTAACTAACTAACTAACTAACTAACTAACTAACTAACTAACTAACTAACTAACTAACTAACTAACTAACTAACTAACTAACTAACTAACTAACTAACTAACTAACTAACTAACTAACTAACTAACTAACTAACTAACTAACTAACTAACTACTAACTAACTAACTAACTAACTAACTAACTAACTAACTAACTAACTAACTAACTAACTAACTAACTAACTAACTAACTAACTAACTAACTAACTAACTAACTAACTAACTAACTAACTAACTAACTAACTAACTAACTAACTAACTAACTAACTAACTAACTAACTAACTAACTAACTAACTAACTAACTAACTAACTAACTAACTAACTAACTAACTAACTAACTAACTAACTAACTAACTAACTAACTAACTAACTAACTAACTAACTAACTAACTAACTAACTAACTAACTAACTAACTAACTAACTAACTAACTAACTAACTAACTAACTAACTAACTAACTAACTAACTAACTAACTAACTAACTAACTAACTACTAACTAACTAACTAACTAACTAACTACTAACTAACTAACTAACTAACTAACTAACTAACTACTACTAACTAACTAACTAACTAACTAACTAACTATAGTCTAGTCTATAGTCTAGTCTATAGTCTAGTCTATAGTCCAGTCTATAGTCTAGTCTATAGTCTAGTCTATAGTCTAGTCTATAGTCTAGTCTATAGTCTAGTCTATAGTCTAGTCTATAGTCTAGTCTATAGTCTAGTCTATAGTCTAGTCTATAGTCCTAGTCTATAGTCTAGTCTATAGTCTAGTCTATAGTCTAGTCTATAGTCTAGTCTATAGTCTAGTCTATAGTCTAGTCTATAGTCTAGTCTATAGTCTAGTCTATAGTCTAGTCTATAGTCTAGTCTATAGTCTAGTCTATAGTCTAGTCTAGTCTATAGTCTAGTCTATAGTCTAGTCTATAGTCTAGTCTATAGTCTAGTCTATAGTCTGGTCTAGTCTAGTCTAGTCTATAGTCTAGTCTATAGTCTAGTCTATAGTCTAGTCTATAGTCTAGTCTATAGTCTAGTCTATAGTCTAGTCTATAGTCTAGTCTGAAGTCCAGTCTATAGTCTAGTCTATAGTCTGTTCTATAGCCTAGTCTATAGTATAGTCTATAGTCTAGTCTATAGTATAGTCTATAGTCTAGTCTATAGTCCAGTGTATAGTCTAGTCTGTAGTCTAGTCTATAGTCGAGTCTATAGTCTTATCTATAGTCTAGTCTATAGTCTTGTCTATAGTCTGGTCTATAGTCTAGACTATAGACTAATCTATTGTCTTGTCTATAGTCGAGTCTAAAGTCTAGTCTATAGTTTAGTCTATAGTCTAGTCTATAGTCTAGTCTATAGTCTAGTTTATAGTCTAGTCTAGTCTACGGTCCAGTCTATAATCTAGTCTATAGTCCTGTCTATAATCTAGTCTATAGTCTAGTCTATGGTTTTTTGGATAAATAGAAAATTTGTTTTTAAATGTTCCCTGAGATCGGAAAACGTTCTTCCCCGTTATTCCCAAAATAGAAACCCTATTTGTAGAGCAAACATTTGATACACAAATGTCACATTTAACAGTTAAATGTCACTGGTACAGTTTTTTCTTTCTAAACAACAATTTAAATTCAACTGTCACTGCCTGACAGTAAGTCATCATAATGTTGTTAAATGGTTGTTTTTTCAACTTTAAAGAGAAAGTTTTAAAGTGATGAAAAGAGTACATTTACTTTTGACAGTTGTTGTTTGTCAAATTTTTTCATGGTTGTTAAATATTGAGTTTTATTTAAGAGAATTTATTTAGTTTATTGTAACAAAAATATTTTTTGATATTGTTTTAACCTTTTTGCCAATTCCCTTATTTGCTTTGGTCTACGTGAGCATTAGCACGCTTCAAAAAGTTTTTCCTTAAATGAGCTGCAACAATAGAAAAATATTGCTATTTTATCGTGTTACAAAGTCTAAGTTTAAAGGAAATTACACTCTCGCAGTAAATGTCATCATGACTTGACACTTGTTCGGGTTGAACAGTTTTGTCTGTCATGTAATTTCCCTTTTCTTTGGAATTCACTCTTTGAATCTATTGAACACAATCATAATTATTTGGTTTCTATTACTTAGGTGGCCAAAAATGACGAGAACCTATTGTTTAAATTTTGAAAGTGTCATGAGCGTGCGTGAGCAGTTGTGTGTTTGACAAACACTTATGAAATTGAAAGTTTTTATTGTTTATTTTATTAATTTTATGGGGGAAGTTGTTGTTTTAGATGACTAGAAGTTTTTCGTATTTTTTATTGGCATAATTTTTGTTTTATTTCAAATAAAATATTTGGTATTATAATAGAGATATCAGAATTTTTACCGATAGGCAAGCTGCCATTCCCTTATTGGTGTGTTTTCCACATCTAAACTTACCCATTAATGCCGAATGTCTCTCAATGATATGGCGACACATTCAAACATTATTCTTATATGGGTCAAAGGAGACGGTACTATACATATATGGCAATAATATGTGCGGACTCTTTGGCAAGAGTTGGTTCCACGCTTAGTGAATTGGAAATTAGATCAGTTCTGTGAAGTACCATTACCTGTAATTAAAAAGTTGATCGCAGATTACTGTCATTCTATGACTCAGGAACGTTGATCGAGTGAATACACATGCTCGATAGCTAGAGCGCTGTGGCCTTATATGGAGCCACATTGGTCTTCAAATACTAAAATTAGTTAATCTGGCCATGCTAGACGCTTTGATCCTACCTATAATGACTTCTGTTAAAGTTGTCAGAATGAAGATGAAACGGTAGTTCAACTTCTCTGTAACTGCACAGCCTTGGATATGCCTCGAAATCGAACTCTAGGTGCGATTAAAACGGCTTGTCGCATTCCTTAATTCGTTTAGACTAGTGAGAACTTCAAGTCTAGACGTAATAATCACACTACGTTTCTAGTTTCTCATTATCTCCTTTCCTTCCTTCTGTTTCTTCTATCTCTCCTTCTACTAACTCTATTTTTTTCTTCTCTTACAGGTATTCTTACAAAGCGATCAACTTGGATCGAAGTCATGGGTAAAAGTGAAAATATAGCCTGGACCATAATCTAAACTGCAGTCGAAGCTGTAGACTGAACTGTAGTCTATACTAATGATTGGATTTTAGTCTAAACCATAATCTGGTCTATAGTCAAACTATTGGGAAAAGTATGGTCTAAACTCTGGTCTGGACTGTAGTCGGGTCTATTGCCTAATCTATAGTCCAAACTGTTGTTTATCGAACTATAGCATAACTAACTAACTAACTAACTAACTAACTAACTAACTAACTAACTAACTACTACTACTAACTAACTAACTAACTAACTAACTAACTACTAACTAACTAACTAACTAACTAACTAACTAACTAACTAACTAACTAACTAACTAACTAACTAACTAACTAACTACTAACTAACTAACTAACTAACTACTACTAACTAACTAACTAACTAACTAACTAACTAACTAACTAACTAACTAACTAACTAACTAACTAACTAACTAACTAACTAACTAACTAACTAACTAACTAACTAACTAACTAACTAACTAACTAACTAACTACTAACTAACTAACTAACTAACTAACTACTAACTAACTAACTAACTAACTAACTAACTAACTAACTAACTAACTAACTAACTAACTAACTACTAACTAACTAACTAACTAACTAACTAACTAACTAACTAACTAACTAACTAACTAACTAACTAACTAACTAACTAACTAACTAACTAACTAACTAACTAACTAACTAACTAACTAACTAACTAACTAACTAACTAACTAACTAACTAACTAACTAACTAACTAACTAACTAACTAACTAACTAACTAACTAACTAACTAACTAACTAACTACTAACTAACTAACTAACTAACTAACTAACTAACTAACTAACTAACTAACTAACTAACTAACTAACTAACTAACTAACTAACTAACTAACTAACTAACTAACTAACTAACTAACTAACTAACTAACTAACTAACTAAACTAACTAACTAACTAACTAACTAACTAACTAACTAACTAACTAACTAACTAACTACTACTAACTAACTAACTACTACTAACTAACTAACTAACTAACTAACTAACTAACTACTAACTAACTAACTAACTAACTAACTAACTAACTAACTAACTAACTACTAACTAACTAACTAACTAACTAACTAACTAACTAACTAACTAACTAACTAACTAACTAACTAACTAACTAACTAACTAACTAACTAACTAACTAACTACTAACTAACTAACTAACTAACTAACTAACTAAACTAACTAACTAACTACTAACTACTAACTACTAACTAACTAACTAACTACTAACTACTAACTAACTAACTAACTAACTAACTAACTAACTAACTAACTAACTAACTAACTACCTAACTAACTAACTAACTAACTACTAACTACCTAACTAACTAACTAACTAACTAACTAACTAACTAACTAACTAACTAACTAACTAACTAACTAACTAACTAACTAACTAACTAACTAACTACTAACTACTACTAACTAACTAACTAACTACTAACTACTAACTAACTAACTAACTAACTAACTAACTAACTAACTAACTAACTAACTAACTAACTAACTAACTACTAACTAACTACTAACTAACTAACTACTAACTACTAACTAACTAACTAACTAACTACTAACTACTACTAACTACTAACTAACTACTAACTAACTAACTAACTAACTAACTAACTACTAACTAACTACTAACTAACTAACTAACTAACTAACTAACTAACTAACTAACTAACTACTAACTAACTAACTAACTACTACTAACTAACTAACTAACTAACTAACTAACTAACTAACTAACTAACTACTAACTAACTACTAACTACTAACTAACTAACTAACTAACTAACTAACTACTAACAACTAACTACTAACTAACTAACTACTAACTAACTACTAACTAACTAACTAACTAACTAACTACTAACTAACTAACTAACTAACTAACTACTACTACTAACTACTAACTAACTAACTAACTAACTAACTAACTACTACTAACTAACTACTAACTAACTAACTAACTAACTACTAACTAACTAACTAACTAACTAACTAACTAACTAACTACTAACTAACTAACTAACTAACTAACTACTAACTAACTAACTAACTAACTAACTAACTAACTAACTAACTAACTAACTAACTACTAACTAACTACTAACTAACTAACTAACTAACTACTAACTAACTAACTAACTAACTAACTAACTAACTAACTAACTACTAACTAACTAACTAACTAACTAACTAACTAACTAACTAACTAACTAACTAACTACTAACTAACTAACTAACTAACTAACTAACTAACTAACTAACTAACTACTAACTAACTAACTAACTAACTAACTACTAACTAACTACTAACTAACGAAGAACGAACGTAAAAACGAACGAACTAACGAACGAACTAAATAACTAACGAACTAACTAACTAACAACGAACTAACTAACTGAACTAACTAACTAACTAACTAACTAACTAACTAACTAACTAACTAACTAACTAACTAACTAACTAACTAACTAACTAACCTAACTAACTAACTAACTAACTAACTAACTAACTAACCTACTAACTAAACTAACTAACTAATGGTTGGTCTCCAAATCTAAACCATAATCTTGCTTTTGTCAAACTATTGAGAATAGTTTAGTCTAAACTATGGGCTGGACTGTCGTCAGGACTATTGTCTAATCTATAGAATGGACTGTAGACCAAACCATCGTCTGCACTATAGTCTGGACTTTATGCTGGACATTATTAGTCTTAACTTAAGTATGGACTTTAGGCTAAGCTATAGTTGGTCATAATGAAACGAGGAGACATCATTCGGATGCCTGATAGTCTAAATAATACATGACGAAAAAATGTGGTGGAGAGAGTTGAAGAACTTTGTGTCGAAAAACGAAAAATTTCAACAACTTTTCAAAATAATTTTTTTAAATTACAAATTCATTTATATATTTTATCAAATGCTTACATCTACACGTACGATCTTAAAGGTAGAAAATAATTTGGAACTTAGAACAATTTCTCCTATAACAAATATAGATAAATAAAATTTTGGGGGCGAATATAGTCATAGTAGGAATCAATTGAAGATCTTTAAATTGTTAAGACACTCTTAAATGCAAGTAAAAGAAGAAACAAAATAGAGAGTTTACTAAAACCGAAAAACACTCTTTTGACTTAACTCTTACTCTAAGTGGCCAAAACCAAAGTTTAACTATTCAAGCCAAGTATAAATTTCAAATAACAAACAGTTAACAATAAGACGTGCAAGAGAAAAGAAGTTAAAACGGCAAAATAAAAAGAAATTTCGAATAAAAAGAAAAAATTTATTTAAAGAAGATACGAGAAAAAAGAAAGTGAATAAAATATTGAAGTTGTTTTTTTTGTATTTTTTTAAAGTCCAAGGGAAAGAATTTACAAAAAAGTGTAAAACGAAAGATACTAAAATTCATAATTTTTGTACATATTACAACAAAAGAAAATTACTATTAAGTAAGTGTTAAAAAACAACAATTATAAAGAAGAAAATAATAATAAAAAAATATTAAAAAGAAAGAAAACAAGTGGTGGAGGTGGCATTGCGCATGCGCGTCCATGCTAACCATTTAGTATTATAAAAGTTTTATTTCTTTGAAAAGAAATGCAACAACAAAAATTATTTAAGAAAATTTTAAAACTAATAATGAGTGTTAAATTTTTTTTTGTGCTAATTTGTTTTATACATAGATTTGCATAATTTTTATAAAAAAAATAAATAAAATTTATGATTTCTCTTAATGTAGAGAAAAAAATAAAGAAATAAAGATGAAATCAGTGAAATGAAAAGTGATTCATTAATTAATTCCCTCATTAAGGAAAAACAACAAATAAATAAATCCAACAAAAAATAACAACAACTGTTCAAAATACCTTAACAAGTTTATTGAACTTAATTTCTATTTAAAATTTTAATAATTAAAAAAAATTTAATTAATTTAACGGCCAAACTTTTAAGAAAAAGAGAAATTTAAGAACTTTTTTTTTAACAAAAGTTAATAAGAAAACGCACTCATCAACAAAACTTTCTGGTTTAGACTTTAAACGTTTTTGTGTTGTTTTTTTACTACCAAATATGCGTCCGTCCAACGTCTGACGCTGATGACAAGAAACGTTTTTTGTTTGTTTGTTGTTGTTCTTATTCATTTTGGCGTGTGTTTTAAACGCCCTCATGCGTTTTATATTTAAAATACAGTCACACGTTGTTGTTGCTGTTTGTGTACTTTTTATGAGCGAAGTTTTATGTACCCTACTTAATGGTTTGGTAGAGTGTTAAGTTAATACAACTGTTTGCTGTAACCGGAAATATATGTAATAGCATTCAATCGGTGGTAACAAGTGAATATATATATGTAACAAGAATTTTTACTTCGGACTCATTTTCTATTCGGTCCTACTCAGATCAATAAATCATATGACAGCCTAAACTATTGTCTGGATTATGGTCTATAATATATAGCTTCTACCCTATAGTCTAAACTATAGTCTACCCTATAATCTGGACTATAGTCTATTCTATAGTCTGGATTATAGTATATTCTATAGTCTGGACTATAGTCTATTCTATATTCTGGACTATAGTCTATTCTATAGTCTGGACTATAGTCTATTCTATAGTCTGGACTATAGTCTATTCTATAGTCTGGACTAAAGTCTATTCCATAGTCTGGACTATAGTCTGGACAAGTCCAATATATAATCTGGACTATAGTTTGGGTTATATTCTATATCATAGTCTAATCTATAGTCTGGACAACAATAGTCTAGTTTAGATAACAGTCTATACTACAGTTTAAATTACACTCTGGACTAAAGTCTGGACTATAGCTTGAACTATTGTCTGGACTGTAGTCTAACCTGTATAGACTGGACTATAGTCTAAACTGTAGTCTTAACTATAGTCTAAACTATACTCTGGACTATAGTCTAAACTGAAGTCTGGACTATAGTCTAAAATATACTCCATAGTCTGTACTATAGCCATAACTATAATATGTTCTATAGTTTAAACTATAGCCTAAAATATATTCTGGACTATAATCTAATTTATAGTCTGTACTATAGTCTTATCTATAGTGTGTACAATAATCTAAACTATAGTATGGGCTACACTCTGGACTATATTGTGGACTATAGGCTAAACTATAGTCTGGACTATAGGCTAAACTATAGTCTGGACAATGGACTAAACTATAGTCTGGACTATAGTCTAATCTATAGTGTGTACAATAATCTAAACTATAGTGTGGGCTATACTCTAGATTATAGTGTGGACTGTAGTCTGGACTATAGTCTGTACTATAGGCTAAACAATAGTCTGGACTATAGACTAAACTATAGTCTGGACTAAAAACTAAACTATAGTCTGGACTATAGACTAAACTATAGTCTGGACTATAGACTAAACTATAGTCTGGACAATAGTATAATCTATAGTGTGTACAATAATCTAAACTATAGTGTGGGCTATACTCTAGATTATAGTGTGGACTATAGTCTGCACTATAGTGTGGACTATAGTCTGGACTATAGTGTAGACTATAGTTTGTTTTATAGGCTAAACAATAGTCTGGACTATAGACTGGATTACAGACTAAACTATAGTCTGGACTATAGACTAAACTATAGTCTAAACTGCAGTCTAAACTATATTCTGGACTATAGTCTAAACTATAGACTATAGTTTAAACTGTAGTCTAATCTATAGTCTGGACTATAATCTAATCTAGTCTGTACCATAGTCTTTACTATAATATGTTCTATAGTTTAAACTATAGTCTAAAATATATTCTGGACTATAATCTAATCTATAGTCAGTACTATAGTCTTAACTACAATCTCTACTATAGTCTTAACTACAATCTGTACTATAGTCTAAACTATAGTCTGTACTGTAGTCTAAACTATAGTTTGAATTACAGTCTAAACTATAGTCTGCACTATAATCTAATCTATAGTGTGTACAATGGACAATAGTGTGGACTGTAGTCTGGACTACAGAGTAAACTATAGTTTGGACTATAGACTAAACTATAGTTTGGACTATAGACTAAACTATAGTCTGGACTATAGACTAAACTATAGTCAGGACTATAGACTAAACTATAGTCTGGACTATATACTAAACTATAGTCTGGACTATATACTAAACTATAGTCTGGACTATAGACTAAACTATAGTCTGGACTATAGACTAAACTATATTTTGGACTATAGACTAAACTATATTCTGGACTATAGACTAAACTATAGTCTGGATTATAGACTAAACTATAGTCTGGACTATAGACTAAACTATAGCCTGGACTATAGACTAAACTATAGTCTGGACTATAGTCTAAACTGTAGTCTGGAGTAATTCTAAACAATAATCTGCACCATAATCTGCACTTTAGTGTAAACTGTGGCATGACTATAGTCAGACAGTTGGTATTATATTCTATATTATAGTCTGGACTATGGTCAAAACTATAGTCTGTACTATAGTCTAAACTATAGATTGGACTAAAGTCTAAACTATAGTCTAAACTACAGTCCTTACTAATCAAGTTTGGATTTGTTCCCTATGGGCTTTTCACATCATTATTATAAAATATTTCAATTAAAATACTTATTCCAAAGCAGGTGTTTTTCTTTTATAAAATGTCAATGAACAATGGATTTCCAATTATAGCGTAGCAAGTTGCAGAGTCGACTTTTGCCTCAAAATAATAACATTTCCTTTCCTATGACTAAAATTGGTCATACAATGTTGTGTTTGTTGTGATTAATAAATGCGTCTGTATTTTCTAGTTTTTTAAAACCAAAAAAGCATAAAATTTTTAAATAGAAATTAAACTATGTTAATTAACGGTTAATCAATGAAAGTTGTAAAAAATTTGTTAAATAAAGTTATCAGTGCTAAAGTTTCATAGTATTTAACAAAAGTTTAAATTATTTTAAAAGATTTTATACCTTGAACTTGACTTTTATAACAGACGCCATTTGATTTGTTTTACGTTTTTTGTGCTTCTTCTTGTTTTCGAATATTTTTACATAAACCTGTCTTAAAGCTGTTGCTGGTTTTTTAGACGGAAAATGTTTTTCAGGTCTTATAATATTACAATAAAAGCAAACAGCTATAACAAGTGCAGTCAGCATGTTGTAGCATTTAACCACCAAGTGGTTATAATCATAATCACAATCTTCATCATTACACCATCCATCCATAGAGACATGCCATGGAAAAATGTGTACAATTTGAAAACTAGTTTTTCCAAACTACTTGTTGGAAATACCACAAAATTGTACTGTTTTTTGTTGGAGTTCATAATTTGTAATATTATTTTGTTGTAAGAGTAGACTTCTATTTATTTTACCATTTTAGGTTCTAAATGTCAGGTTTAGTTTAATCAATGATTTCCCACCAATTTGTTATTGAGTGGATCAAGCCTTAATGAACTTTTGGCATTACAAATAGAGAAGTTTAACATAAGGTAAGTTCATATCTATCAAATATTTGATGAAAATTACGCAAACGTAATCTATCGTTAAAGTTATGTCATGAGAACGTCATTATTATTTGCTTTGACATTTTGTACAACTAGAAAAATCATGTTAGATCAATAAAACATTTAGATAAAACAGTGTTTTAGTCCTTTCCGTCAAATATTTGATAAGTGGGAACGTACCTTTAATCAGTATTTAAAGTTATTTATCATTTCTATTACACAAAACTTAATTTTATAATTTTTGTCACTTATGTTGTAGTGTTAACGTTATTTCAATTATTTATTAGATAATGATATAGTTAGTCGGTGGTTTTCAGTTAACATTAATTTATTTTCTTAATTAAGCAACCGTTAACTTTTAATTGCAACTTATAACTGTCGTATATAATTATAGATCTAATAACGTTAAATAGATTTTGAACATAATGTATCTCAGCCAATTGGAAACATTTCTGAAATAAGCTTAAACTAATCAGTTTGTATATCAATTGTATTTGAAATATATAATGAATTCAAATTCAATTAATTCAATCCAATTTTCCGAATCGGATTCAAATCAGAATTTCTTTATCACATCAGGTTTTTTCAGATATTTTGGAGATGTTTTAATTGCTCGAAGACACTTTTATTTATAAAGTTTGTTAGATCATCTGAAGGTGCAATCTGTCAACTAGACCTCTTTATAAATATAGGCGTCTTCGTGTTGTTGTAACGTCCCCAATACTACCAAAAACTTGTAAAAGTATACTTTGGTCTTTGGGTTAAAAATTTGTTGATCTATGTTATGGATCAATTAAGAAGGTTCCCAAAACTTAATAAGTTTCCCAAAACTTGGAAAAGTATACTTTGGTCTCTGGGTTAAAAATTTGTTGACCTATGTTATGGATCAATTGGTAGTACCCATATGTTCACATAAATGTCAAATTTCCTCGTGCAAAATTTGAGTATTCTAGTCCTAATAGTTTCTCAGATATACACATTATTATATTTAATTCATATGGGAGGTGCCATACCCCTATTGCTAGTCCGCCAATTTAGTACCCAAATGTTCACATCGATGTCAAAGTTGTTTGTGTCAAATTTGAAGATTTTAGCTCTAACAATTTCTCGTTATACGAATTTTTGTGTTTAATTTATATTGGAGGGTCCGAAACCGGCCCCTGAATGTAAAATTTGTAGATTCGATCTCAAATAGTTTCCCAGATAAACGATTTTTTGCTTTAAAGTGATATTGGAGGTATCACTCTCCCTATTGCTAGTCCGCCCAGTTTTGTCCTAAATATTCATTTTGATATTAAAGTGGTTCCGAAGAAATTGGAGGACTCTAGGTGTTATATTTTTTCAGATATACTAATTTAAAAATTCCTTTATATGGGAGGTGCCACGCCCACTATAGCTAGGCCGTCTATTTTCTACCAATTCATATGTATGTCAAGGTCGCCAGCTGTTGCAGTTTCCGATAAATACGACTTTTATTTTGTATGTCGACGTAGCACCTCGCCTACTTGAAATTCCAAAACAAAAGATGGCCTATAGTTCCATCCAGACATACCGAAAGAGCATGTGCGCATTTAAAGAAAATCGGTTCAGTCGTTTATAAGTTCAAACAAACATACATACATTCATACTGACTGAATTTAAATTCAATACTTCGACTGACTTTCCTCAAGTAGGTCTGGATGAACTTCATCATCTATGTTATTACTTACCAGACACCTGTCCGCTTATTTTTTAAATGAACGACGATAAGCTTTAAACCGTTTTTGTATCTTTTATGGTTTAGGAGATATAAGGTTACAGAATTTACCCGTTTTTACCCTTTTTTACCCCCTAAACATTCGAATTTCCAAAAATCCCGTCTTAGTGGATCTATTTGGTGGGAGACCACCCTCCTGTCCAAATTTCAGCTCCTTAGCTTCAACCGTTTAGGCTGTGCGATGATGAATCAGTCAGTCAGTAACGTTAGAATTTTATATATATAGATTAGAACCAAATCGTAATTTGGCTTCGATTGGACTTAAGGTATCATGAGTAATATGATCTATCATTAAATCATGCATCGTATCATTAACAATGGATTTCGACCTAGGTCTAGAACAGACCTTGGTTGATTACTATGCTCAAACTGTCAGGTGAAGACTGCGTTTTGTCATTAGATTCAGTCTATTTTAGTAAAATATCTGAGTTAGTCAATTAGACAGGACCCCGATAATACACTATTTCAAAAGTCATATATTTCTCTTGATAGCTATATGTTTGGGACATTCACAAGGAGGAAATTATTTCCTTATTTTCATTATCATTGCAACCGCCATAAACTTTGTTGAAGGGGAACCTGAGCAGTCTTGAGTGTCCAGTTGTTACTGCCAGTAACCTCAATATAACTCCCATTTTTTCAGGTTATAAGTTGCCTTGTGCATTTCTCATTGACAGAAGGTCAGACTAACTTGGCCCCTCGACCTTTTTAACAAAGAATCCTAAAGGATTTAACGTTATAGATATTCCGTTGTAGAGGTCCCGCTCTGATTAGTTCATATGCCTGTTCATTTTCCTAGTAGTCTTTATGCTCAGGGACCTAAACTAGCCCAGCAGTTCAACATAGAGTCAATGCCTCCGAAAAAGACAGTGATATCCACTAACGTCTAACCACCTGGTTGGCTCTAATTCGTCTTTCGTCACGGATGTACTTTTTGTAAACGAGAGAGGGGACAAACCTAAGCTTTATGTCTGCCCCTTCGTAATCTATGGGGTGACGATTGACTTCCTCGTAGTACAAGCAAATTTTAAAATAGCTAGTCACCTGGACAGTCTTTGGCTAGGGTAACCCTAAGTGGTAGGTTAAATAGGTAGTTCGGGATGTTCGACCGAATTGCTGGGAGGGTACTATCAAATAGAACACCTAGCTTTGACCCATTAGTCTTGCATTGTCCAACCAATAGGAATGTGAGGACGTCGATAGATAGTACCTGAAAGAACCAATTCTTATCTTATAGAGTTTTAAACCTAAGTTTTTACAGACAAAAGTGTTGCCAACTGGGATAAACATAACTTTTCTCTAAAAAAAGTCTATGACGAAATACCTTACTAGGTAATGTATGCGGTAATAAGCTTCTAATAAGAAAGTTTTGACAATATTAGTGAGTCACTTGTCAATATATTTGCGAGCAATTATTGGTACAAACTTTATGTAAATGTTTCATTGGAATAATGAAATATTTCGTAAAGTTTACGCCAAAAAACTTTAAACTATAATTAACACGTTATTTTTTTGTAAACTACATATGACATAAATAAAACTTTATGCATATCGTACTAAATAATAATATAGTTTTTGCCAAAAACTAAAGTTTGATTTTCATAAGTTTTATGCTAAAGTGACTTTTTTTCTAAACAAAACTTTTATGAATTTTGGGAATTTTACATAAATGGTAAAAATGGCGGAGGTGTTGTTGGCTGACGTACAAAACATTGAAAATGTTTTAAAATAACGTATATTGTTGACACATCTAATGAATTTTAAAAATTAAAGAAAAACTAACTGTAAAAATATACGTATGTGTGTATATGGAAAGTGTGAATGTGTCAATGTGTTACTAAGTACACAATCAAACTTTTGTACGTTACCGGGTGCACGTAATTTATTATATTTATATGTATATTTTGTTTAATTTCAATTTCATACGAAAAATATCTAAAATAACATGCAATAGTTAAAATAAATATTTTTTGGTAAATAATATAAACAAAAAAACCCCGCGAAAACATCAGAGTTAAAAGGGGGACTAAGACAAACCGCCTAAACATAACTTTGTGACAAAACAAAATGGTGAGCAGGCGGTCAGTTATGTTGCTGTTAAGTTAAAATCTTCAAATTTAAAATTCCGGAAACGTAAACCCCAGCAAATGTAAATATAATAAAACAATAACAACCAAATACACACAATATTGAATTACATCAAGTGTAACAGTGTCAGGAATCTTAATAATGGAAATTTTAATTGAAATCGAAATTTTGTTTTATAAATATTACGGAATTTCAGTTTTTTATTGTTCATAATAATTTAGTGTTTTATAAATTGCATAATTTTGTTAATTTTAAATTTTATTTCTCTGTTTTTATCTTTACAGCTAACATTTGGCCATGTTCACCATAAGGCTTTAATCATCAAATTTTTTTTTTCAACAAAAAATTTTTTAAAAATTAATTTCCTTTTAATAAAACTAAAAATCCCATAAAATGAGCGCTATAGCCAGTGCGGCGGGTGTTATAGGTGGCGCTGTTACCGCTGCCACCAGTAACAGTTGGTTTGTACCCATGCTAGTGGCGGCCATAGCCTACTTTCAATATGAAGAGATTATGGATCCTGAATCTAAGCCCAATGATACTCCCGGTGATGAGATAAGAGATCATTATGATTTTATTATAATAGGCGCCGGTTCGGCGGGATCAGTGGTGGCGAATCGTTTAACGGAAGTGGAAAATTGGAATGTCTTATTACTGGAGGCGGGTGGAGATGAAACGGAAATTTCGGATGTCCCTCTAATGGCTGGCTATTTGCAATTGAGTAAAATGGATTGGAAGTATAAGACGGAGCCATCGGGTACATCGTGTTTGGGTAAGTGAGATTTGGACTTTAGACTAGACTTTAGACTAGACTATAGAGTAGACTTTAAACTAAACATAAGACTAAGCTTTAGACTAGATTAAAGACTAGACTATAGACTACACTAGACTAGACTATAGACTAGACTATAGACTAGACTATAGACTAGACTATAGACTAGACTATAGACTAGACTATAGACTAGACTATAGACTAGACTATAGACTAGACTAGACTATAGACTAGACTATAGACTTATAGACTAGACTATAGACTAGACTATAGACTAGACTATAGACTAGACTATAGACTAGACTATAGACTAGACTATAGACTAGACTATAGACTAGACTATAGACTAGACTATAGACTAGACTATAGACTAGACTATAGACTAGACTATAGACTAGACTATAGACTAGACTATAGACTAGACTATAGACTAGACTATAGACTAGACTATAGACTAGACTATAGACTAGACTATAGACTAGACTATAGACTAGACTATAGACTAGACTATAGACTAGACTATAGACTAGACTATAGACTAGACTATAGACTAGACTATAGACTAGACTATAGACTAGACTATAGACTAGACTATAGACTAGACTATAGACTAGACTATAGACTAGACTATAGACTAGACTATAGACTAGACTATAGACTAGACTATAGACTAGACTATAGACTAGACTATAGACTAGACTATAGACTAGACTATAGACTAGACTATAGACTAGACTATAGACTAGACTATAGACTAGACTATAGACTAGACTATAGACTAGACTATAGACTAGACTATAGACTAGACTATAGACTAGACTATAGACTAGACTATAGACTAGACTATAGACTAGACTATAGACTAGACTATAGACTAGACTATAGACTAGACTATAGACTAGACTATAGACTAGACTATAGACTAGACTATAGACTAGACTATAGACTAGACTATAGACTAGACTATAGACTAGACTATAGACTAGACTATAGACTAGACTATAGACTAGACTATAGACTAGACTATAGACTAGACTATAGACTAGACTATAGACTAGACTATAGACTAGACTATAGACTAGACTATAGACTAGACTATAGACTAGACTATAGACTAGACTATAGACTAGACTTTAGACTAGACTATAGAGTAGACTTTAAACTAAACATAAGACTAAGCTTTAGACTAGATTAAAGACTAGACTATAGACTACACTAGACTATAGACTAGACTATAGACTAGACTATAGACTAGACTATAGACTAGACTATAGACTAGACTATAGACTAGACTATAGACTAGACTATAGACTAGACTATAGACTAGACTATAGACTAGACTATAGACTAGACTATAGACTAGACTATAGACTAGACTATAGACTAGACTTTAGACTAGACTATAGAGTAGACTTTAAACTAAACATAAGACTAAGCTTTAGACTAGATTAAAGACTAGACTATAGACTACACTAGACTATAGACTAGACTATAGACTAGACTATAGACTAGACTATAGACTAGACTATAGACTAGACTATAGACTAGACTATAGACTAGACTATAGACTAGACTATAGACTAGACTATAGAATAGACTATAGACTAGACTATAGACTAGACTATAGACTAGACTATAGACTAGACTATAGACTAGACTATAGACTAGACTATAGACTAGACTATAGACTAGACTATAGACTAGACTATAGACTAGACTATATAGACTAGACTATAGACTAGACTATAGACTAGACTATAGACTAGACTATAGACTAGACTATAGACTAGACTATAGACTAGACTATAGACTAGACTATAGACTAGACTATAGACTAGACTATAGACTAGACTATAGACTAGACTATAGACTAGACTATAGACTAGACTATAGAACTAGACTATAGACTAGACTATAGACTAGACTATAGACTAGACTATAGACTAGACTATAGACTAGACTATAGACTAGACTATAGACTAGACTATAGACTAGACTATAGACTAGACTATAGACTAGACTATAGACTAGACTATAGACTAGACTATAGACTAGACTATAGACTAGACTATAGACTAGACTATAGACTAGACTATAGACTAGACTATAGACTAGACTATAGACTAGACTATAGACTAGACTATAGACTAGACTATAGACTAGACTATAGACTAGACTATAGACTAGACTATAGACTAGACTATAGACTAGACTATAGACTAGACTATAGACTAGACTATAGACTAGACTATAGACTAGACTATAGACTAGACTATAGACTAGACTATAGACTAGACTATAGACTAGACTATAGACTGGACTATAGACTGGACTATAGACTGGACTATAGACTGGACTATAGACTAGACTATAGACTAGACTATAGACTAGACTATAGACTAGACTATAGACTAGACTATAGACTAGACTTTAGACTAGACTATAGACTAGCCTATAGACTAGACTATACACTAGAATATACACTAGACTATAGACTAGACTATATTAGAGCAGACTATACTAGACTATAGACTGGACTATGTATTAGATTATTGATTAGACTATAGACTACTTGTCCATACTATAGACTGGGCTATATAATATTAAATATTACTCTATTTCTTAAAGAGTCCTTTTAAGAATGTTCGTTTTTTCCTTTCCAGCTATGAATGGCGGTCGTTGTAATTGGCCTCGTGGCAAGGTGCTGGGAGGTTCAAGTGTTCTTAATTACATGTTATATCTTCGCGGCAGTAAGCATGATTATGACGGTTGGGAGGCGCAGGGTAACACCGGTTGGGGCTATCGAGATGCTTTGTACTATTTCAAGAAATCAGAAGATAATACAAATCCCTATTTGGCCAGTACACCGTATCATTCTACCGGAGGTTATCTGACCGTAGGTGAGGCTCCTTATCATACTCCTTTGGCGGCCAGTTTTGTGGAGGCTGGAGTTGAAATGGGTTATGAGAATCGTGATTTGAATGGTGAAAAACAAGCTGGTTTTATGATAGCCCAAGGTACTACTCGTCGAGGCAGTCGTTGCAGTACAGCTAAGGCCTTCTTGAGACCGGCTAGATTAAGACCTAATCTGCATATATCCATGAATTCCCAGGTTACACGTATAATGATAGATCCTGTCACCAAATTGGCTTTTGGTGTGGAGTTTGTTAAAGATCAAAAACTGTTCCATGTTAGAGCTAAAAAGGAGGTTATTTTATCGGGTGGATCTGTCAATTCTCCACAAATTTTAATGCTTTCGGGTATAGGTCCAAGAAAAGAGTTGGCCAAACATCGTATACCCGTGATTAAGGAATTAAATGTGGGTGAAAATATGCAGGATCATATAGGTTTGGGTGGCCTAACTTTCTTGGTTAATCAACCGGTTTCCATAGTGGAAAGTCGATTCCATTCTATGTCTACGGTTTTACAATATGCTGTATTCGGTCAGGGACCTTTGACTATATTGGGCGGTGTGGAAGGTTTGGCTTTTGTTAATACCAAATATGCTAACAAATCTTTGGATTGGCCAGATATAGAGTTTCATTTTGTTTCCGGTTCCACTAATTCGGATGGTGGCAATCAGCTGAGAAAGGCTCATGGTTTAACTGATGCTTTCTATAGAGCAGTTTTTGAAAAGATTAATAATCATGATGTTTGGAGTATTATACCTATGTTGCTGAGACCCCGTAGCAAAGGTTCTATTAAATTGAGATCTGGTAATCCCTTTGATTATCCCTATATAATACCCAACTATTTGGCGGATGATTTTGATTTGAAAACTTTAATAGAGGGTGTTAAAGTGGCTGTAGCTCTATCACGCACCCAAGCCATGCAAAGATTTGGTTCACGCTTATCCGCCATTAAATGGCCCGGTTGCCAACATTTACAAATGTTTACCGATCCCTATTGGGAGTGCATGATAAGACATTATACTTGTACTATTTATCATCCGGTAGGCACTTGCAAAATGGGTCCCTATTGGGATCCCGAAGCGGTGGTAGATCCCCAGTTAAGGGTTTATGGCATTAGAGGTTTACGTGTCATTGATGCCAGTATAATGCCCACCTTGGTGAGTGCTAACACCAATGCTCCCGTTATAATGATTGCTGAAAAGGGTTCCGATATGATTAAAGAATTTTGGATTAAGAATACAGTCGTTTAATTAGTATTTAAGTTAAGTCACTAAATCTTAATTATATATTAGTTTAATTTTAGTCTTATTTAGCATTATTCGAAACCAAATTGAAACTTTTATTATTTATTTGTATTTTATAAAAAAATTAATTTTTATTATAAGTTTTATTTTTTACTTAAAAAATAGTTTATTAAGTTATTTATAATATTTATTACAAAGTTTTGTCTTTCGCTTAGAATTTTAATTTTATTTTAAGCGCAATTGATTGATTAAATGATTTTTTATATAAAAAAGTACGCCTAATTAAAAATTAAATAAAATGGAGAGCAAATGTTAAGATTAATTGCTTTAAAGCAACGTGTTTAAATATTTAAATAGAAATATCACTTAATTAATAATATAGTAAATTTCTACTTACTAGAAAAGGTAGAAAAGTTGCTGATTTTGCTATTTTATAGAACGGCATTGAAAAGTGCTCATTATAAAATATTTACTATCAGTTCATTGACCCAATAACCAGGTATATGGGGGAAGTTATTAAAACGCATTTAAATACTCTACACGAAAGATTATTGGTAAATTTTGAATCCAATTTAAAGCAGTATAGTCCAGCTAAAGGTATTTTTTTTCACAGGAGAAAGTAGAAATTATAAGGAAGTAGTCCAGTGTCTAGTACTTTGGGGGTAATGGAAGGTTACATCGGATCCGTTCCTTTTCGCGGACAATTTTGGTGGAAAACCTTTATCTATATAACAATGTATAAAAGGAAAAAAGTCTCTAGTCCAGTCTATAGTCTAGTCTATGGTCTAGTCTATAGTCTAGTCTATAGTATAGTTTGTAGTCTAGTCTATAGTATAGTCTATAGTCAAGTCTATAGTCAAGTCTATAGTCAAGTCTATAGTCTAGTCTATAGTCTAGTCTATAGTCTAGTCTATAGTCTAGTCTATAGTCTCGTCTATATTCTAGTCTATATTCTAGCCTATAGTCTATAGTCTAGTCTATAGTCTAGTCTAGTAGTCTATAGTCTAGTCTATAGTCTAGTCTATAGTCTAGTCTATAGTCTAGTCTATAGTCTAGTCTATAGTCTAGTCTATAGTCTAGTCTATAGTCTAGTCTAGTCTAGTCTATAGTCTAGTCTATAGTCTAGTCTATAGTCTAGTCTATAGTCTAGTCTATAGTCTAGTCTATAGTCTAGTCTATAGTCTAGTCTATAGTCTAGTCTATAGTCTAGTCTATAGTCTAGTCTATAGTCTAGTCTATAGTCTAGTCTATAGTCTAGTCTATAGTCTCGTCTATATTCTAGTCTATAGTCTAGTCTATAGTCTAGTCTATAGTCTATTCTATAGTCTAGTCTATAGTCTAGTCTATAGTCTATTCTATAGTCTATTCTATAGTCTATTCTATAGTCTAGTCTATAGTCTAGTCTATAGTCTAGTCTATAGTCTAGTCTATAGTCTAGTCTATAGTCTAGTCTATAGTCTAGTCTATAGTCTAGTCTATAGTCTAGTCTATAGTCTAGTCTATAGTCTAGTCTATACTCTAGTCTACAGTCTAGTCTATAGTCTAGTGTATAGTCTAGTGTATAGTCTAGTCTATAGTCTAGTCTAGTCTAGTCTAGTCTAGTCTAGTCTAGTCTAGTCTAGTCTATAGTCTATAGTCTATAGTCTATAGTCTATAGTCTATAGTCTATAGTCTAGTCTATAGTCTAGTCTATAGTCTAGTCTATAGTCTAGTCTATAGTCTAGTCTATAGTCTAGTCTATAATCTAGTCTATAGTCTAGTCTATAGTCTAATCTATAGTCTAGTCTATAGTGTAGTCTATAATCTAGTCTGTAGTATAGTCTATAGTCTAGTCTATAGTGTAGTCTATAGTCTAGTCTATAGTCTAGTCTATAGGCTAGTCTATAGGCTAGTCTATAGTCTAGTCTATAGACTAGTGTATAGTCTAGTCTATAGTCTAGTGTATAGTCTAGTCTATAGTCTAGTCTATAGTCTAGTCTATAGTCTAGTCTATAGTCTAGTCTATAGTCTAGTCTATAGTCTAGTCTATAGTCTAGTCTATAGTCTAGTCTATAGTCTAGTCTATAATCTAGTCTATAGTGTAGTCTACTCTAAGTTCTTTCTCAGATACCTAAATGAACTTATTTAAAACTCAAAATTATCAAATATTTATGTCAATATTCGATTTATAAAGAAACCCAACCAAGTTTATATATTTTCAATCAATAAATTCCAACACATTTGTATACCCATTATCAAAAAAGATGCGGGTATATTGATTTTGTCATTCCGTTTATAACGCATCGAAATATTGGTCAAAGATCCACAAAAGTATATATATTCTGGGTTCTTATTAAATTCTAAGACGATCTAGCCATGTCCTTCCGTCTGTCTGTTGAAAACACCTTAATAGGTAAGGTTTGTCTGGTATTGAAAATGGGCCATATCGGTCCACGTTTTCGGATAGCCCGAATATGTTTTAAAGTGCATATATGTTTTAAAAGTGTAACTATAGCGATGAAATTGAACATAAATAAGTTTTGTATGAGCAAAAACTCCTTGCCAAATTTTATGAGGATCGGTTCATAATTGACCCTACCCCCCATATAAGGTCCCCTTCAGAAAATGACTTTAACGCTCATTACTCGCTTAAAAATACGATTATAGCTATGAAATTTGACATAAGTAAGTTACTTTCAAGCCAAAACTTCTTTACCGAATTTTATGTAGATCGGTTCATAATTGGCCCTACCCCCCATAAAGGTCCCCTTCAGAAAACGACTTTAACGCTCATTACTGGATTCAAAATACAAGTATAGCGATAAAATTTGGCATAAGTAAGTCTTTTACGAGCCAAAATCTCTCTACAAAATTTTGTGTGGATCGGTTCATAATTGACCCTAACCCCTATATAAGATCACCTTCAGAAAATGACTGTAGCGGTCATTAATGGATTCAAAATACAAGTATAGCGATGAAATTCGACTGAAGTAAGTTCCTTGCGAGTCAAAATCTCTTAACCAAATTTTATGTGGATCGGTCTATAATTGACCCTACCCCCCTATAAGGTCCCTTTCAGATAATTACTCTAACGCTCATTACTGGCTTAAAAGTACGAGCATTGAGATGAAATTCGACATAATTAATTACTGACTTTTATGGGAATCGGCGTATGATTGGTGCCCATATACGCTCCCCAACAGAAAATAACATTAAAGTTCATTATTGGCTTAAAAATACGAGTAAAGCGATACACATACCAGTTAAAATCTCTCTACCAAATTTAGTGCGGATCGGTTCATTGAAGAGCTCTTCAGAAAATTACTTTAACGATCATTTCTGGCTTAAAAAGCCAGCCGAATATAACACTCTTACTTGTTTTTTATCTACAATTGACCCTAAATAAAGCACCCTTAATATTCGACCAGACTGTTTTATATAGTTCGTAATCGTAATAACATTGATTTCAATGCTTGCAATTTCCCGCAAAAATTTACACCATTTTCACACTACTACATTTAGATTTCTTATCATATTTTTGCAAAAATTTAGTTCAATGTTGAAATTTGTTTATAAATTTCAATAATTTTATAGTAAGAAAATCAGTATCAATCTAAACTTAAACTTGATTAGAACTGCAAATTAAAAGACAAGTGCTAGCGAAAAGGAAAAAATTTAATTAATTTATTACAAGTTCAAAAAAAAAAAAAAAAAAAAAATTATAAATAAAATAAATTACTTCTACACATAAGAGACGTCACATATTTTCAAAGTAATTTGCTATAAAAAGTTATTAAAAAAAATTTATGTAAAATTGAAATCGTTGAAAAAAAAAAACGTGAAGTTTAACAAAAATAACATTGATGCATTATCAATAATTGTATAATGATTAAATATTGAAATAAGTTAAAAAGAGAAAAATGTTGCGCATTGTTTTGTTAATAAAAGATTTGTTATAAAAAACATAAGGAAAATTGATTCCAAATTTAGGGAAAAAACTCGACTTATTATTTTATTTATAGAAAACTTAAGGCACCAATTCAGTGTTGAATTTTGGATTAAATCTTGACGAAATTTGGATTGGGGATCAAGTGTCAAGTGATTAGCATACAAATGACAAATATGTAGTTCTGAAAAGAATATCGGTGAGGATCCATGATTCTGATAATAACAACATATTAAAACCCAATAATTTGGAAGGAGGAAAGTCATAATATAGTTAAACTACTTTTAACTCAAAAAGCGGCTTTCTGCAGCACAGAAGAGGAAGCTGAAGAAGATTCTTCTGGAAATCATAGTGATTTCTGAATCAAAGGCGATCATCTCTCGAGGAACTGAATACTGAAAACAAATCTAAAAGAAAAAGTGTTCCGTGGATTTCGAAAACAAACACGTCGGCGAAAACCAATTTAGAAGTTAAGAGAGTCTCAAAAGTAACGTAGAAAAGTGACAAAACGGCTATCGTATTCTCTCTCAATATCTGAATCAAATAGGATCAAGTAAAGGAAAAGTGCTCTACATTTCACTCAAAGGAAACCCAAACCAGATTAGCGGATGACTAGTCATACCTCACTCAAAGGATACTCAAATCAGAATCCTGCAAGTTAAAGTCAAGAAAAGAATTTCAAACAAGAACCCTGTGGATTTCGAAATCAATCTAAAAGGTATGAGTTTCTCAAAAGAAACATCGAAAAGAGACCAAAAAACGGCTTTGTGGATGCTATCGTATTCTCCCTCAATATCTGAATCAAATAGGATCACTTAAAGGAAAAGTGTTCTCCATCATCTAATATACAGACGAAGCCAAGTAATACCTCACTCAAAGAAAACCCAAACCAGAATAGTGGAAGACTAGCCATACCTCACTCATAGGATACTCAAACCAGAATCCTGTGGGGTAATCTTAGGACGCTCTGAAGTGTATAATAGAATCTCTCTCAGTATCTGAATCAAATATAATCGGATCTTCTGAAGAGCTAAAGACTGAAAACCAACCTAAAAAGAAAAGTGTTCTACATCTTCTAATATACAAACGAAGCTAAGCCATGCCTCACTCAAAGGAAACCCAAACCAGAGCTCTGTGGGTAAGGGTAACAAAGCCAAGGACTATATTTCGAAAACGAACAAGTCGACGAATTCAATCAATCTAGAAGTTAGGAGTGTCTCAAAAGAAGCCCCTAAAAGCAAGGTGTAGGAATCGAGATAGTGAAAAGGAAAAACTTCGCTATCGTACGCCAAAACAGAAGAAACCAAGACGATCTACGCTATGCCGGTAATCTAACAGGCCAAATTAAAATACACCAGCACGGTAAGATAGAAGACCTGGTCAACAGTAAGACCACGTAAACCCTTCTAAGGACAAACAACCAATGAAGAGCGTGAGCGAGTTCAATATGGGCGTGATGTTGATAAGATCGACATCTTACCAATGTGCTGGCATCCTGAAGAACTTCGTAGAGAGTACCCCTCCTTTCTGTGACGGCACTAAGCTGGGACTGGTGTAGAAGAGGGATTTGGTGATCTCACAGTCCAATGTCTACATAAAATTGGAAGTTAATGAAAGCCAAAAATTCGGAACTGGATGTGGTGAAATGAGATGTCTTACGCAGGAAAGATAAATCTGAAGCCACTCTTTATGTAAATGGTATAGGTCAGAACTAAGAACAAAGGTATGGCTTATTTCGCCTCTAAAGTTGTCATTTCCAAAATAAGGAAAGGTGCCGATTGAAAGAACACAGTAAGGTAGATTTGGTCTGCAATAAGAACATGCAATTGCTACTAAGAGCAAACAACCAATCTCGCCAATGTGCTGTCATCCTAAAAAACTTGATGGAAAGTATTCCTTTTCCTTTGGTCCACAAGGGATGGGGCCACAAATTGGCTGATAAGCGCATATTGGACATTTTTCGAAGCCAAAATGCTGAACTGGGCGATATGAATTAAGATATCTTTCACAAGAAAGAGAAAACGGTATTCTTGTAATAGGTATGTATTAGAACTCTAAGGCTAGTTTTGCCAAGAACAAAGTTAGGACTTATTTAGCCTCTAAAGCAATCATCTTTAGAATTGGGAAAGTGCCGATTGGCAGAGCACAGTAAGGTACTTAGAAGATTTGGTCTACAATAAGACCATGCAATCGCTTCTATGGACTAACAACCAATCAAAATGTGCTGCCATTCTTAAGAATTAGGTGAAAAATATCATTTCTCCCGGAGAAGAGGGATCTTTCGTTGATGTCAAAGTTCATAAAAGGAAGGGGCAGGGAATAGGCCTCTTTTCTTGAAACCCAAAATGTCGAACTATTCGTGGAGAAATGGGATGTCTGTCAAAGAAAGACGAACCTAAGAGCAGTCCTTATGTAATAGCTATGGATTAGAACTCCAAGGCTAGTGTTGCCAAGAACATAGGTAGGACGTTTTTCGCCTCTTCAGCTGTTATCTTTAAAATTGAGAGAACTGTTACAACAAGCCCGGACAGGAACTTCGACGTTGTCCATAGAATCATTAGACACGATAAGTAATGTTGAGTAGTCAAAGTTTATGGAGTAGTCCATTACTAGTCTATAGACTTATCCATGAAAAAGTCAATAGACTAGTCAATTCTATACTCTATTGACGTGTCTATGGACTATTCTATTGATTTGTCTATGATCTATGAATTAGTTTATGAACTAGTCTAAGAACTGATCCCTAAACTTGACTATAGATTAGTAATTCTCGATTCTGTGGACTTGTCTATGGATAAATTTAAAAAGTAGTGTATAGAGTAGTCTATGGACTACTTTATGGTATAGTCTATGAACAAGTCCATATAGCAGTCAATTCTGTACTCTATGGACTAGTCTATTGACCATCCCAGACCATTATGAAGAAGTCCATAAAACGTTTTGTGTGCGAAAGGGTTAACTAAGGATAGTTTAGTAAAGGTAGCCTATAGAGTAGTCTATAAATTAGTGACTAGTATTCTATGATCTAAACTATGTACTAGTATATGAATTAGTCCATGAATTAATCAATTCTCTACTCTATTGACTTGAAGTAGTTTATGGGTTAGTCTAGTGACTAGTTTTTTTTTTTTTTTTGTATAGATCAGTATGTACCAGTATATAATCTAGTCTACGAATTAGTTCATGAACTAAAGTAAGAAAAGCTTAATCAACTAATCTATTAACTTGTCCACCGATAAGTCATTTATCTACTCTATTGCCTGGTCAACAGTAGTCTATGGCGTAGTCTAAGAATTAGTCTTATTAATGGACTTATTAATGCCCTTATTAAGGGACCAGCTTATGGAGTAATCTATTAAATAGTCTATTAATCAATTTTGGGACTATTGACTAGATTATCGAAAAGTTAAATTTCAAGTCTATGGACTAGTCATATATATATATTATAACTCCTCTGCCAGATTTCTGATATAAAAATGTTCTAAATTTCCTGCTCGCAGTACTTTAACATTTTGCCTCCACTGTCTTTTAAAAGCATAGCATGAAAACTTTTTACTGTTAGCAAAAGCTTTCTTTTTAAAAACTTTCACAATTAAAACAAATATAAAGCTTTATTTGTTTACAGTGGTTCAAATTGTAATAAATATAAACAAAAAACATAAAATGTTAAAAACCTAAAGTGCAATAACCTTAAAAAAATAAATAAAAAAACTAAATTAAACAGTTAAATTTTTTGAGGGGAATTTTATTAACAGAACAATGCGCTAAAAATTGGGCTAATAATGGCACACAGCAAACAAATATTTAATTACGTTTCAAGGTTTAACAAAAAACAATTTTGAACTCATTTTAAACCAAAAAATATACATATTTGATTTAAACAAAAAAAGTAAATAATAAAGTAAATAAAATTATCTGATTTTTAAACAATTAAAATTTTTTGCTAGAGGTTTTATTAAAAATATAAAATATTTAAAAATAATAGAACTTTTTTAAATCAGCAGTATTAACTCAAGAGAGTTCTTTGAGACAACATTTCACAATGAAATGGCGGGAGGGTAAGTTCAAGATATCGTACGAAAGTAAACGATTTAATTGTTCTATTTATAGTTCTTTATATACAGCTTTTAGTCTTAATTTTGGAAAACTTTCAATTGGTGCAGCTATATGTACTTAAGGGGTTTGCTACTAATATTCAATCGGCCGGCGAACGACTTGATTATGTGGATAATTTGCTGCAGCAATTATTTAACGAAGTGACTAGCAAAAAATTGGAATTAGAAGATTCTGAAATATGGCCCAAGGATTATGTTGACGAGTTTCTGAAACATGGTCAAATGTCATTTGATTATATAGTAGTGGGTGCTGGTACCGCTGGGTCTGTGGTGGCCAGTCGTTTAAGTGAAGATCCTCATGTTAAAGTTTTAGTTTTAGAGGCTGGTGGTGATCCGCCCATATTGTCGGAGGTATGTTTGGGGTTTTGAGAAATCTATATAAAAAATTATATATTTTCTAAATATTTTTTTGTTTTAGATTCATACTTTGTCCTTGCAGCTGCTTAATACCTCTTATAGTTGGAACGATTATGCTGAACCCAATCCCTCTTGTTGCCAGGCAATGAAAGGGGGACGCTGCTATTGGCCTCGCGGTAAAATGATAGGAGGTACTGGAGGCATAAATGGCAATATATTTCTAACGGGACATGCCGATGATTTTGACGAATGGCAACAGCAAGGCAATGCTGGTTGGTCTTGGAATGATGTATATCCGTTCTATGAAAAAGCCACCCATGAACTAGATAATAAAACCTGGCCCTTGGGTTCTTTAACTTTAAACTATTTCCAACGTTTGGATGACTATCATGTGCTAAAAGATCTAATGGTAAATGCCACCCATGAAGTGGAAAGATTATTAAAAATCAAAAGTCCCGGTTATATGGAAAACATACTGGCAACCATAGATCGAGGGAAAAGAATGAGTACGGGTAAAACGTATTTGGCTAGAGTGGCCCATAAACGTCATAATTTACATGTCATTAAACACAGTGTGGCCACAAAAATTCTCTTTCATAATGGCAATAAAGCTACAGGAGTAGAATTTCTATTAAATGGAACTACAATCTTAAGAGCTCGAGCCCGCCGAGAGCTCATAATAAGTGCTGGTACCTTTAACTCACCTAAACTCTTAATGTTATCGGGTGTAGGACCGCCAGAACATTTAAAAAGTCTAAATATACCCGTGGTAAAAAGTTTACAAGTGGGTGAAAATTTACAAGATCATGGCATGATGCCTTTAGTATTAAAACTTACTAAGAATATACCTCCAGCAACAGATGACTCTAGTCCTCTTTCAATATTCGATTATTTAATAAATCAAAAGGGTCCCTTGGCAAGCAGTTCCACTTTAGTGGGTTTTATTAATACTTTACAACAAAAACAAGCCAATAAATCGGATATAATGCTAGTGTCACACTTTAGTAAACCCACCAAAGGTTCCAATGTTTTTGAGTTCTTACAATTTAAGCGTGATATAGTTAAAAAGTTCTTAAATAAAGTGGAAAATCATACGATATTGGAAATACAGGGTTTGATTATAAAATCCCAGTCCAGGGGGTTTGTTAAGCTGAAAACTAAAGATCCTCTACAAGGTCCCTTAATACACAATAATTATGCCTTAGCGGAAGAAGATCGTCAGACCCTTTTACGCTTCATACGTTTCATACAAAATCTTGTTAAAACAACAGCTTTCCAATATTATGGTTTGGAATTGATTACCATACCTCTAGAAGAGTGTGATCGTTTAACGTATGATTCCAATGATTATTGGCTTTGTTATATCAAATATTTCTATATAAGTGCTTGGCATGCAGTGGGCACTTGTCGCATGGGTCCGTCTACGGATAGCTCAGCAGTAGTGGATCAACGTTTGAGAGTTCATGGTATCAGAGGTTTGCGTGTGATAGATGCCAGTATTATGCCAAATATAACTAGTGGCAATACTAATGGTCCCACCATTATGATTGCCGAACGAGCGGCCCAATTAATTAAAGATGATTGGTTTAATAATATATCGTAGTGAAGATAGAAGTATTTAGACAAATTTTAAATGTAATTTAATTTTTAAGTACCTATAGGGTTAAATAAGTACAATATATAGAAATGTAAATAAATTTTAATTAAGATTTTGGAGTGTTAGGTACTTTATTTTGCTGATATCTGGGTGAGTACTTGTTTTATCAAGAATTTCGTAAAATTATCGGGGAAAAATGACAGAAAACTATTTATATTTTTCATAAGAAGTCTGTAGTGTTGTTGTAAAAACTATACAGTAATATAACCAGAATGTTCAGGCCTAAGGGGACCCTAGGCAAAAGCTGGATATTTCTTAGGAACAGTACGACCTTCTGGCCCCGCATAGGCCAGAAGGCATTAAGCCTGTTGTTACATACTGATCTGAGTTGTATCAGAGCTAATCTGGTTTTCCTCGGCAATATTTCCAAATAGTCGGTGGACGACCTACTACTAGTAGTCATATACATATGTATATATGACTGTCGTTCATTGAGATACAAAAGAGGAATGAGGGAAAGAAATCTTTAATATCTAAACGGTTAGACCGATTTGAACGGTATTTTACATTTGTAAAAGGGAAGTGGTTCCGAAGAAATACAATAATTTTTAAAATTTTAAATAGACGGGATGTCCTACTTTGGGAACCTCTGGCCACGCCCCAGGTAGGCCCATTAGGTCCAAATTCAAAACATTAATTTAACAGCACTTCCTCTTTGTACATGGACTAACTATTTAGTAGCCACAGAGTGAGTTCCTCAAAGCTGCCGTATACGTGGAGGAAAGTCCTTCCTGACATGCTTCGGGGAGCATTTAAATAGTAATGATAAGGGGAACTTTTTAGTCAATATGACGTTAAGTTCCTTGATTGTGAAAACCTTCATTTTCTTGTGAAGGTGATATTCTGAAATAAATTGCCAGCAGCCCGTTTCAGTCCTTAACTATTCACCAGATCATACAGTTTATCTTTGTTGTGGCCCCTCACATCACATTCACTCTCAGTTGTGCCAGAACTATTCTGGATGTGGTCATATCACTATGTAGAGTCGTCCGCAAAAGATATCATATCCATTCCATATAGAGGCGCGGGAGCAACTTTCAGGATTCGACCAGATTAGGATTAATTTTACTTTATCCGAAAACTTGATTTGTTGTTGTCGCGAAACTCTCTGCCCGTTTTTGGTTAATTTAAGCGTTACGCCCACTATATTTAAGACTCGTAAGAAACTTACTTACATATGTCAAATTTCTTCTCTACATTCGTGCTTTTAAGCCAGTAACGAGCGTTAAAGTAATTATATGGAGGGGAGCTTATATGGGGTAGGGTCAATTATTGACCGATCCACATGAAATTTGGTAGATAGATTTTGATTCGCATGAAACTTACGTGTATCCAATTTCATCGCTATATTCTTATTTCGAAGCCAGTAATGAGTGTTAAAATAATTTTTTGAAGGGGACCTTATATCGGGATAGACAGATTTTGGTCTTATGGAACTTATGTATGTCGAATTTCATCGCTATACTCGTATTTTTAAGTCAGTAATGAGCGTTAAAGTAATTTTTTTGAAGGGGACCTTATATCGGGGGTAAGGTCAATTATGGACCGATCCACATAAAATTTGATAGACAGATTTTGGTCTTATGGAACTTGTGTATGTCGAATTTCATCGCTATACTCGTATTTTTAAGCCAGTAATGAGCGTTAAAGTAATTTTTTGAAGGGGACCTTATATGAAGGATAGGGTCAATTATGGACCGATCCACATAAAATTTGGTGGAGAGGGTTTGGCTTCTAAGATACTTACTTATGACAAATTTCATTACTATACTCGTTTTTGTAAGCCAGTAATGAGCATTAAAGTCATTTTCTGAAGGGGACCTTATAAGGGGTGTAGGGTCAATTATTGACCGATACATATAAAATTTGGTAGAGAGATTTTGACTCGCATGAAACTTATGTGTGTCGAATTTCAGCGCAATATTCTTATTTTTAAGTCAGTAATGAGCGTTATAGTGATTTTCCGAAGAGGACCTTATATTATGGACCGATCCTCATAAAATTTGGTAGGGCGATTTTGACTCATATGAAACTAATTTATGTCGAATTTTATTTTTATACTCGTACTTTTAAAACAGATATGTATGGGTGTCAATACCAAACAAACCTTATCTATGGAAAATATTTGTGGAAAATTTCCACCCTCTAGCTCATTCCGTTCGGACTCCATCGTGCTTTCAACAGACGGACGGTCATGGCTAGATCGTCTTAGAATTAATTAAGGACCCAGAATATATACATATACTTTTGTGGGTCTATGACCATTATTTTGATGTGTTACAAACGGAATGAAAAATCAATATACCCCCCCTCCCATTTTTTTAATGGTGGGTATAAAAATATTCCAAAATAACTATTTTTATTTGTAGTAAGTGCCACGCCCACCATTCAGATCCCGCCCATTTTTATATAAATTACTTCAAATGAAATTACTCGTGTACAATTTTGGGACACAATTTTTTCTAGATATTAATTAAAGCAATAATAAAGCCACGCCCACTTTATGAAACCGCCCATTTTAGTTCTAGATACTTTAATAACATAATAATAACAATAATTGGTATGAAAATTTCAGAAAGATGGGTTTAGCATTTTTGCGTATTTCCTCACTGTAAATTGTTTTCTGGTTTAAACATTTGTTAGTCACTGTTATCTAACATTAAAAGTAAAGATTGCTGTTCTTATTTTAATGACAATGTCTGTTCTTATATCAAAATACTGAAAAGCTTTTTATAGCTTTTTCTCATATTGACTTACTATTGCTGTTACTATTGCTATACTTATTTCTGTGCAATCTTCTGTTATTATAACTGTTTGGAGAAAAGCTTTTAATAGTTTTTTTAACATTAAACGGTTGAAAAGCTTAACTTAAAACTTTGAAATTAAAGTAAAAGTTTTAGCTTAATGTTAATTTGAAAACTATTAGAAAGTGTTAATACCCTAAAATGGGCATACACTTAATTTAAAACGTTTTGTTGAAAAATGTTTATAAAAAATTTTTAAATAATTTATTAATTAAGCAATTTATTTAATAGTTTAAAGGCAGATTTAGTAAATTAGATTAAAAAATTTGATTGGTATTAACAATATAAAAGATAAAAGTGATTAGACACCAATGTTTAGTAAAGAGTTGGAAACGTTAAAAGTCGGAGGAGGAATTTGATGAATTTTTTTGTAGAGAAAAAATCAAAATTGGATTTCAAGATATAAAATATAGAAAAAAGCTTTAGTAATGAAAAGGGGTAAGTGGTTTTGAAAAAGTCATATTAAAGGTCCCCAACTATTCCTAACGGTTTTAAATTTTAGAGGTTCTTTTGGCGGTTATTATAACCTTAGTCCTCCTAGTCAACGTCAGTGGTAATGAGGCTGAGGATAGACTGAATATTTTAAATGAATTGTTCAGAAATGTCTACAATAACATAACAGAACCCAAGGTACCTTTCGACAATCAAAATATATGGCCTAAAGCTAATGCAGGTCACCTTTCTAGTTATGATTATATAGTCATAGGTGCTGGTACTGCTGGATCCATTGTTGCCAGTCGTTTAAGTGAAAATCGTCTGAATACAGTTTTAGTTATAGAAGCAGGAGGTGATCCTCCTTTAATATCTGAAGTAAGTGAGATTAAAAGCTTAAAAAAACATGATTTATTCTGTTTGTATTTCAGATCTCCTCTCTATCCCTTTTGCTAGCTAATACCTCTTACACCTGGAATGATTATACCGAACCGAATCCTAACTGCTGTCAGGGTATGAAAAATGAACGCTGTTATTGGCCGCGTGGTAAAATGTTGGGTGGTACGGGTGGCATTAATGGCAATGTTTTTCTAGAGGGTAGACCTGAAGACTATAATGAATGGCAGCAGCAGGGCAATAAAGAATGGGCGTGGGAGAAGGTTCAAAAGTATTTTACAAAAGCCAAAACAGATGTCCGCCTTGAAAATCCTTCTAAGGGATCATTAGTTTTAAATAATTTTCAACGTTCGCAAGATTTTCAAATAACAAAGGAGTTATTTTCAAAATCCATAGGAAAATCGGAAATGGGTGTGAATAAGGGCATACTAGACAATCTGGAAGCCACTATTTTTCAAGGTGAACGCATGAGTACGGCTAAAACCTATTTGGCTAGAGTGGCCAAAGAACGTAAACATAATTTGCATATTCTAAAGAATAGTGAGGCCATTAAAATAAATTTTAGAGATAAAACAGCCTTAGGGGTGGAATTTATAACACAAAATCTTGCCCGGCATTATGTCAAGGCCAAAAAAGAAATTATTGTTAGTGCAGGAGCTATAAATTCTCCTAAACTATTAATGTTATCGGGTATAGGACCCTCGGAACTTTTAAATAAGTTAAATATACCCCTGATCAAAAACCTGCCTGTAGGACAGAATTTACAAGATCATGGCATGATGCCTTTGTTATTGAAATTTACCAAAAATATACCCCCGATAAATAATCAGACTTTGGAAAAGTCCCTTAAAGAATTTTTCTTAAAACGTTCTGGACCTTTAGCCAGTAATGCTAATTTGGTGAGTTTTATTAATACTTTAGACTTAGATAGTGATAAAAAACCAGATGTCATGTTGGTAACTGAGATAACCAGATTTACTGAAAGTTCCAATGTTTTTGAATTTTTACAATTTAAAGAGGAAATTTGCCAATTATACTTAAAGCAAGTGGATAACCAATTGGTTTTACAAATATTTGGTCTCTTAGTTAGACCCAAATCCAGGGGCTCCGTTAAATTGAAGTCTTCCAATCCTTTTGAAGGCCCCGCTATAGTAAATAATTATGCTTCGGTTTTAGAAGATCGTTTAGCTTTAGGGCGCTTTGTGCGCTTTATACAATTTCTTATAGAAAGTCCCGAATTCCAGTATTATGGTTTAGAATTGGTAACTATACCTTTAGAGGAATGTGATCTATTTAAAGCAGATTCTGATGAATATTGGAGGTGTTATATTAAGTATTTTTATATTAGTGCCTGGCATGGGGCTGGTAGTTGCCGCATGGGTCCTATTAATGATTCATCTGCAGTAGTAGATGATATGTTAAAGGTTCATGGGGTCCAGGGTTTAAGAGTGATTGATGCCAGCATTATGCCTAATATAACAAGCGCCAATACTAATGGTCCCACTATTATGATAGCAGAGAAGGGGGCTCAACTAGTTTTAGATGATTGGTTCGAAAAGAGAGGGAACTACTTACCCGAGGTTTAGAATTTCCTTGTATTCTTTAGATTTAAGTTAATTTATTACCTAAAAATAAAAGAAATTAAAGAAAAATTGTTAAAAACTGTTAAAAATTTACAAAAATAAAGAAAATGTTTGAAAAAAAAAAAAATAATCGTTAAGACCCAGATAACCATTAAAAACTAAACACTATTTATAACTCTCTGGCACACTCTCTAGCACGCTTTTAAAATAAATATTTACAATTTATTAAAAAAGTTAATTCACACACTTCATGGTTGGAAAATGCTGATGTTGGGCTTCTTAAAAAACGTCAAAAACTTTGTGACCCAAAATATATAGTAAATCCAAATTAGCAAAAAGTAAAAAAAATTGAAAAATCGGCAAAATTTTTAGACAAAACAGAAGTCAGTAAAAAAACTAATTTCCACAGAAAATGTTTTAAACTTATAATATTGAAACACAATTCAGTGTCAAATAAGTTATTAAACGGTAAACAAGCGGGAATTGTAATTAAACGGTAGAAATCAATAAATAAAAGAAATGATACATTTTGAAGGAGCTGTTACCTTATGGCGTTTCCTTTTAACCATAGGGCCTAGTGCCATGGTGTTTTTTATGCTCTTAGAGGGTATACGACAACAACGTCCCGATATTGTGGATGCAGAAAATCGTGTTCAATCCATACATATTATGGATTTACGTGACAGCTACGATTTCATTATAGTGGGCGGTGGTTCAGCCGGTTGTGTTTTAGCTGCCCGTCTCTCGGAAGTTAAACATTGGAATATTTTACTTTTAGAGGCGGGTGGAGATGAACCCACATTTGCCGATGTCCCACAACTTTATCCGATATTTCAACGCAGCCCCTGGGATTGGAAATATAAAACGGAAAAATCTGATCGTTATTGTTTAGCCATGCAGAACCAACAGTGCGGTTGGCCTAGAGCCAAAATGTTAGGTGGTTGCAGTTCTATCAATGCCATGCTGTATATACGTGGTAATCGTAAAGATTATGATCATTGGGCTGAATTGGGTAATGTCGGTTGGAATTATGATAATGTTTTACATTATTTTCGTAAAATGGAAGATAATCGTATAGCGGAATTTCAACATGATCCTTATCATGGTCATGGTGGACCATTAACGGTGGAAAATTATCGTTTTCCTTCGCCTTTGTTGGATATTTTCTTAATGGCGGCCAAACAATTGAATTTGGTAAGTAAGAGTTGCAGTTTTCGTAGTTAATTTTTCTACAAAAAACTATTTTTCTACAAAATGTTCTTGAAAATAGATTTTTATTAAAAACTGCTCGAAGAAGAAGAATTCTATAGAAAAGTGTTTTAAACCGATGTTTTCTATATAAAAATATTTCATGAATATCTTTTTGTGTAGATAATTTATTCGTATAACAGTTCACTATAGAAAACTGCTTCGTGGTAAACTTGTTTTTGTTTTCTATAGAATTTTTTTTCGTGGAACTGTTTTCTATAGAAAACTTCTTCGTGAAACAGTTTTATACAAAAAATTTCTACGTATAACAGTTTTCTATAAAAAAACTTTTTCTTATAATAGTTTTTAAAGCAGTTCTCTAAAGAAATGTTCAGTTTTCTATAGAAAACATTTTTGTGAAAAAGTTATCTATACATTTTTGTGAAAAAGTTTTCTATATAATACTTTTTGGACAGTTTTCTATAGAAAACTTCTTTGTATAACAGTTTTCTATAGAAAACTTCTTTGTAGAACAGTTTTCTATAGAAAATTGCTTCGTGTAATAGTTTCCTATAGAAAATTTCTTCGTGGTACAGTTTTATATAGAAAACTTCTTCATGGAACAGTTTTCTATAGAAAACTTCTTCGTATAATAGTTTTCTATAGAAAAATTCTTTGTATAACAGTTTTTCACAGAAAACTTCTTTGTATAACAGTTATCCACAGAAAACTTCTTTGGATAACAGTTTTCCACAGAAAACTTCTTTGTATAACAGTTTTCCACGGAAGACTTATTTGTATAACAGTTTTCCACAGAAATCTTCTTTGTATAACAGTTTTCTATAGAAATCTTCTTTTTATAACAGTTTTCTATAGAAAACTGGTTTGTACAAAAGTTTTTTAAAGAAAACTTATTTTTATAACAGTTTTATATAAGAAACTTCTTCGCAGAACAGTTTTCTATAGAAATATCTTTGTTAAACAGTTTTCTATAAAAAACATTTTTCTATAAAAAACAGTTTTTTATAGAAAACATTTTTTTATAACAATTGTCAACAGAAAACTTCTTTGTATAACAGCTTTCCACAGAAAACTTCTTTGTATAACAGTTTTCCACAGAAAACTTCTTTGGATACCAGTTTTCTATAAAAAACTTCTTTTTATAACAGTTTTCTATAGAAAACTGGTTTGTACAAATGTTTTTTAAAGAAAACTTCTTTTTATAACAGTTTTATATAAGAAACTTCTTCGTAGAACAGTTTTCTATAGAAATATCTTCGTTAAACAGTTTTCTATAGAAAACTTATTTTTAGAATAGTTTTCTATCGACAACTTCTTTGTAAAAGAGTTTCCCACAGAAAACTTTTTTGTATTACAGTTTTCTATAGAAAACTTTTTCGTGGAACAGTTTTCTATAGAAAACTTCTTTGTTAAACAGTTTTCTGTAGAAAATTTTATAGTATAACAGTTTTCTATAGAAAACTTTTTTATTGTAGAACAGTTTTTTATAAAAAAAACTTCTTCGTGGAATAGTTTTCTATAGAAAACTTCTTCGTGGAACAGTTTTATATAGAAAACTTCTTCGTTAAACAGTTTTCTATAGAAAACTTCTTCGTTAAACAGTTTTCTGTAGAAAATTTTATCGTATACAAGTTTTCTATAGAAAATTTCATCGTGGAACGGTTTTCTTTAGAAACCTTTTTCATAGAAGGGTTTGCAATAGGAAACATCTTCTTCGTATAACAGTTTTCTACAAATAAATTTTGTTTCCCATTCACAGCTGAATCCCTACAAAGATTTTAATGGCCGCTCCCAATACGGTTTTGCTGCTCCCCATGGCACTTTACGTGACGGACTACGTTGCAGTGCCAACAAGGCCTACATTAGGCCCATATGGAAACGACCCAATTTAGATGTATTACTAAAAGCCTTTGTAGAGAAAGTAATCATAGATCCATATAGCAAACAGGCTAAGGGCATAACATTCAATTGGTTGGGTGTTAAGTACAATGTAAAAGCCACACGCGAAGTTATTTTATCTAGTGGAGCCATAGCTAGTCCTCAACTCTTAATGGTATCGGGAGTGGGGCCCCGTAAACAACTACAGCAACATGACATAGAGGTTATACATGAACTGCCCGGTGTGGGTGGTAATCTTCAAGATCATATTTCGGCTACAGGTAGTTTATACACCATAGATAATAGGGTAACTGGAGATCGTTTATCGTTTATAGTGCCCGAAATGTTAAATGCCAAATCAGTGGATTCATTTCTTCATCATGCCGATGGTTTCTTTTACGCCATGCCTGTATCAGAGGTTATGGGATTTTGGAATAGTAAATATCAAGATCCCAGTAAAGACTGGCCAGATGTACAATTTTTCTTGGGCAGTTATGGCTATGGTGCTGATGGTGGTCTTATAGGCAGGCGAGGGGCTGCCATGACCATGATTAACTATGCCCAATCATTTGAACCGATATTATATAAAGATAGTTTTATTATTACCCCCTTATTGATGAGACCAAAAAGTCGTGGTTGGCTGGAAATTACCTCGAAATATAATAGTGAATATCCGAAAATATATCCCAATTATTATGATAAACCTATAGATATGGCGATTATGGTAAGAGTATAATAGAAATATAATATATAATTTGTATTATAAAAGACTAAATTTCATTTATTACAGGTGGATGCCTTAAAATTTTCCCACCAGTTCAGTCAAGCTCCCATCTTGAGACGTTTAAATGCTACTCTCAATATTTATGTTTGGCGTAATTGTCCTCATGTGGAGTATTTAAGTGATGCTTTTTGGGAGTGTATAGCTCGCTTTTATTCTCAGACAATTTTTCATCCGGTAGGCACCTGTAAAATGGGTCCCAACAATGATCCTAATGCTGTGGTAGATCCACGCCTAAGAGTTTATGGCATTAAAGGTTTGAGGGTAATAGATGCCAGTATTATGCCCACCATTACAACGGGTAATACAAATGCACCCACATTAATGATTGCCGAAAAAGCTGCCGATTTGATTAAAGAGGATTATTTTCATTATAGACATTAAAGGGGTATTTTTAAGTTTAAGTCTAATAAAAATATATTTTAGTAAAAAGGGATTTTGAAGAACCAAGATAAATTTTGATCAATCGTTTGAACCGTTACTATATACATAGATATAATTGTTCAAAAGTCTCAAGGGGTTTAGATGAATCTGGGTTCAACGGTTTACTACCAACCTCACATTATCTCATTTAATAGTATAGCCTACTCGTACCACACCATCAAAATCTCTCAATACTCGTTCCATTATTGATTTATCATGAGATATTTTAATTACTTTAACATTTTAAATATATTTAGTGTTGACAGTCAAAATATTTTGTAATAAATTTATTTGTTTCATTTCATTAAATTTATTTTTTACTCTTAAAGTTTCCGCAACTGGTCGTCAAAGTTGTCCAAACAATTTAACCCAAAACGTTATACACTTGCAACAACTATTCGCTTTGATCAAGGTAAAAATGTGATGTAATCATGTGTGTTTAAAAGGGATTTGAAGGCAAATACTCATTATAAAAGGAAACCTAGTCCAAGGCAATTAAGATTAGAAAACTATTGATTTAAGTGAGATGCAAAAATTGTTGTTTAAAAAAGTAACACGTTTTCATCTGCAATATGCATTCAAATAAAGTGCAGATTAGAAACCAGTCCGAAGAAGAAAATTGTGAGAGAAAAATGCCAGCCGTTTAAAACATACATATAACTACATAGATCTAGAAAACATTTTTCTGAAGAAAATTTCTTCACAAAAAATTTCTCCATAGAAAACTTCTTCGGAGAACAGTTTTCTGCAAAAAGTTCTATTTTATTTTTTTTTATTATTTATTCATCACTTATTATTCAATTGTTTAATTTTTACAAAAACTTTTAATTTTACAAAAATTACTTAAACTAGACCCGCAAAACTTTGATTGACTGCAGAGTTTTTCTATAGAAAACTACAATGTGGAACAGTTCTATAATAGAATCTTCTTCGCATAATAGCTATTCATAGAAAACATCATTGTATAACAGTTTTCCTTAAATAAACTTCTTTATGGAACAGTTACCTTTATCTATATATTTAAAGATCTTTGTATAACAGTTTTTCTATAATAAACTAATTAATAAATAAATTAACTAACAGTTATCTATAATTAACTAATTAACTAATTAATAAATTAACTAACTAACTAACTAACTACTAATTAATAAATTAACTAACTACTAACTAACTAACTAACTAACTAACTAACTAACTAACTAACTAACTAACTACTACTAACTAACTAACTAACTAACTAACTAACTAACTAACTAACTAACTAACTAACTAACTAACTAACTAACTACTAACTAACTAACTAACTAACTAACTAACTAACTAACTAACTAACTAACTAACTAACTAACTAACTAACTACTAACTAACTAACTAACTAACTAACTAACTAACTAACTAACTAACTAACTAACTAACTAACTAACTAACTAACTAACTAACTAACACTAACTAACTAACTAACTAACTAACTAACTAACTACTACTACTAACTAACTAACTAACTAACTAACTAACTAACTAACTAACTAACTAACTAACTAACTAACTAACTAACTAACTACTAACTAACTAACTAACTAACTAACTAACTAACTAACTAACTAACTAACTACTAACTAACTAACTAACTAACTAACTAACTAACTAACTAACTAACTAACTAACTAACTAACTAACTAACTAACTAACTAACTAACTAACTAACTAACTAACTAACTAACTAACTAACTAACTAACTACTAACTAACTAACTAACTAACTAACTAACTAACTAACTAACTAACTACTAACTAACTAACTAACTAACTAACTAACTAACTAACTAACTAACTAACTAACTAACTAACTAACTAACTAACTAACTAACTAACTAACTAACTAACTAACTAACTAACTAACTAACTAACTAACTAACTAACTAACTAACTAACTAACTAACTAACTAACTAACTAACTAACTAACTACTAACTAACTAACTAACTAACTAACTAACTAACTAACTAACTAACTAACTAACTAACTAACTAACTAACTAACTAACTAACTACTAACTAACTAACTAACTAACTAACTAACTAACTAACTAACTAACTAACTAACTAACTAACTAACTAACTAACTAACTAACTAACTACTAACTAACTAACTAACTAACTAACTAACTAACTAACTAACTAACTACTAACTAACTAACTAACTAACTAACTAACTAACTAACTAACTAACTAACTAACTAACTAACTAACTAACTAACTACTAACTAACTAACTAACTAACTAACTAACTAACTACTAACTAACTAACTAACTAACTAACTAACTAACTAACTAACTAACTAACTAACTAACTAACTAACTAACTAACTAACTAACTAACTAACTAACTAACTAACTAACTAACTAACTAACTAACTAACTAACTAACTAACTAACTAACTAACTAACTAACTAACTAACTAACTAACTAACTAACTAACTAACTAACTAACTAACTAACTAACTAACTAACTAACTAACTAACTAACTAACTAACTAACTAACTAACTAACTAACTAACTAACTAACTACTAACTAACTAACTAACTAACTAACTAACTAACTAACTAACTAACTAACTAACTAACTAACTAACTACTACTAACTAACTAACTAACTAACTAACTAACTAACTAACTAACTACTAACTAACTAACTAACTAACTAACTAACTAACTAACTAACTAACTAACTAACTAACTAACTAACTAACTAACTAACTAACTAACTAACTAACTAACTAACTAACTAACTAACTAACTAACTAACTAACTAACTAACTAACTAACTAACTAACTAACTAACTAACTAACTAACTAACTAACTAACTAACTAACTAACTAACTAACTAACTAACTAACTAACTAACTAACTAACTAACTAACTAACTAACTAACTAACTAACTAACTAACTAACTAACTAACTAACTAACTAACTAACTAACTAACTAACTAACTAACTAACTAACTAACTAACTAACTAACTAACTAACTAACTAACTAACTAACTAACTAACTAACTAAACTAACTAACTAACTAACTAACATAACTAACTAACTAACTAACTAACTAACAAACTAACAACTAACTAACTAACTAACTAACTAACTAACTACTAACTAACTAACTAACTAACTAACTACTAACTAACTAACTAACTACTAACTAACTAACTAACTAACTAACTAACTAACTAACTAACTAACTAACTAACTAACAAACTAACAACTAAAACTAACTAACTAACTAACTAACTAACTAACAACAAACAACAAACAAACAAACAAACTAACTAACTAACTAACTAACTAACGTGTTATAGTTCCTCTTCGCATAATACTTTTCTATGGAAAATTTCCTCGTATAACAGTTTTCTATAAACCCTTTTTTGTATAAAAGTTTTCGATAAAAAACGTCTTTGTATAAGAGTTTTCTATAGAAAACAGTTTTATACAGAAAACGTCTTCCTGGAACAGTTCTCTACAGAAAACATCTTCGCAAAACTGTTTTCTATAAAAAATTTTTTCGTACAACAAGTTTTCTGTCAAAACTTCTTCGTTTTCTATAAAAAACCTCTTCGTACAACTGTTTTCTATAAGGATTACTTCGCAGAACAGTTTTATATTGAGAAGTGTTGCCTATAATAAAAGTTTTCCTAGAACAGTTTTCTATAGAAAACTTCTTATTATAAAACATTTCTATAGAAACCGTCTTCGCATAAAAGCCGTCCATAGAAAGCTTCTTCGTATAACAGATTTCTATAAAAACCTTCTTTGTATAAAAGTTTTCTATAGAAAACTTCTTCGTATAACAGTTTTATATAGAATACTTCTTTGTATAACAGATTTCTATAAAAAGCTTCTTCGTATAACAGTTTTCGGTAAAACTTCTTCTAAAGATTGTTTCTATAGACAAAATCTTCGTGGAACAGTTTTTTATAGAAAATTTTTTCGTATAACATTTTTCTATAGAAAACTTCTCCGCATAGTAGTTTTCTATAGAAAGCTTTTTCCCATAATAGTCTTCTATAGAAAACAACTTCGCAGAATAGTTCTCTATAGAAAACATCTTCGTATAACTTCCTCTGCATGGAACAGTTTTCTATAGAAAACATCTTCGTTGAACTGTTTTCTACAGAAATCATCTTCGTAAAACAAGTTTTTTATACAAAATTTCTTCTCAAGACTGTTTTCTATAAAAAAAACTTCTTCGTACAACTGTTTTCCATAAATAATTACGACGTAGAACAGTTTTATATTGAGAAGCTCTGCGTATTGTAAAGTTTACTTTCATTTTCCTTTTAACACTTGGTAGTTAATAACATTGTTAACAATTATAAAATTGTTAATAGCAATACAAATAAAAACGCCATAATTTGTTAATTATTTCGACTTTACTTTTATTATCTTTAAGAATCTAAAGAAAATAAAACAAAAATAATTTATTTAAAATAATGCATTTAAACTTTTAAGTACGTTCATTACAATACCATTACAAACTAAATGAGATGAAGTTTAAAGACAAAGTTTATCGGCAACTGTAATTTATAACAATTTGTATTAATCACACATTTAATTAGCTGCTGCACAAAAAGACAAATAAAATCTTATATAATTTTTCAATAAACAAAACAATAATTGCATAAAAGTATTTACAACAACATTTTTTTGTTATATACACGATTTTTATAAATAAAAAAAATCTAAACTGCCACACAAATTTAAACAAACTCAAGGAGAAAATAAAACATAATTTACAAGTTTTACCTGTTTCCAGAGCCACCATTTGAGGCAAAAAGAATCAATAAGTTTTGTTGGCATTTTGGTGGTTTGATTGGAATATATACAGGTGGAGGAGATACAGACGCAGTCACGTCTTAACTTTGGTTATATATAAACTTGTTATTTATAAATCTTAAAATGAACAACAAATGAAAAATTCTCCATTTATAAACAAAACAGGTGGTTGTCACAAGTGAATTTTCAAATTTTAGTTTATTAAGAAAACACGTCTTTTCAAATTCAGTGCATCAAGAAAACTCCACGTTAAAACATCACTTTCAATTGCATACAATCTTATAAAAATGCTTCAAGCGTCTGTGACTAAGTTCCTAAACATTATCGTTGTACTTGGTTTATTAACATTTCAAGGGGTTTGGAGTGCCCCACAAGCCGTTAGTACACAAAGTGAAATTTTACAATCGAAAGAATTGAAAAAACATTTAGAAGTATTGAAGGTACATCTAGAGGATGCCATTAAAAAGTTGGATCATAATATTAAAGCAAGACAGGCAGAATTTCAAGCCGAAATACAAACACCCGATAGTGGTGAGTGAAACGATTTAGGAATTAGTGTTTAAATGAAAGGATAATGAAAATAAAATGGTGAAGTGTTTAAAATGTTTAAAATCCAAACTCTTCGAGATTTTTTTATAAACAAATCTGTTTTACGAAAAAATAAAAAAAAAAATTTCTAAAAAACCTCTCTACGAAAGCGTTTTCTATAAAGAAAACTGTTCTATGAAAATGTTTTCCATGGAAATCTGTTCTACGAAGAAGTTTTATATAGAAAACTGTTTTCTATAAATTTAATATATAAAACTGTTCTACAAAGAAGTTTTCTATAGAAAACTCATGTACGAAGAAATTTACTATAGAAAACAGTTCTCCGAAGAAGTTTTCGATAGAAAACTGTTGTACAAAACTGTTCATATAGAAAACTGTTCAACGAAGAAGTTTTCCATTGAAAATTGTACTACGAAGTCTTATATAGAGAACTGTTCCACAAAGAAGTTCTATATAGAAAACTGTTCCATAATGAAGTTTTAGAAAACTGTTCAACGAAAAAGTTTTTTTATAGAAAACTGTTCTACGAAAAAGTTTTTTATAGAAAGCTGTTCTACGAAGAAGTTTTTTATAGAAAACTGTTCTACGAAGAAGTTTTCTATAGAAAAGTCATCTACGAAGAAGTTTTCTATAGAAAACTCATCTACGAAGAAGTTTTCTATAGAAAACTGTTCTACAAAGAATATATCTATAGAAAACTGTTCTACAAAGAATATATCTATAGAAAACTGTTCTATCAATAAGTTTCCTATAGAAAACTGTTCTGCCAATTAGTTCTATATAGAACACTGTTCTACGAAGAAGTTTTCTATGAAAAACTGTTTTTTGTAGAAGTTTTCTATAGAAAACGGTGTTTTGAAGCAGTTTTTGTTCTACGAAGAAGTTTCTATAGAAAACTGTTTTACGAAGATGATTTCTATAGAAAATTGTTCTATGAAGAAGTTTTCTATAGAAAACTGTTCAACGGAGAAGTTTTCCATAGAAAACTGTTCTTCTTCTACGAAGATGAAACCAGTTCTGCAAAGAATTCTTTTATAGAAAACAGATTTATGAAGAATTTATTTATAGTAAACTGTTATACGAAGGAGTTTTTCATAAAAATCTGTAGAAAACTGTTATGCGAAAAAGTTTTTCATAGTAAACTGTTATACGAAGGATTTTTTAAAAAAACTGTTATACGAAGGAAGTTTTACATATAAAACTTCGTTAGAAAACAGTTTTAAGAAGAAATGTCTATATAAAACTGTTATACAAAAAAGTTTTCTAAAGAAATCTATTCAAAATTTCTGAAAAATTTTGTAATAAGTTTTTTTTTAGAAGACTGTAAATGTAGAAGAAGGTTTCTGTAGCAAATTTTTCGACAAAATTAGATAAAATTAGAGAAATGTTTATATAAAACTGTTATACGAAAATTTTTTCTATATAAAACTGTTTTCTAAAGAAATCTATTCTAAATTTCTGAAAAATTTTGTGATAAGTTTTCTTTAGAAGACTGTTCTAAGTATAGAAGAAGGTTTCTGTAGCAAATTTTTCGACATTTTCTATACAAAACTGTTATACAAAAAAGTTTTCCAAAGAAATCTGTTCTAAATTTGTGAAAATTTTTTTGATAAGTTTTCTTTAGAAGACAGTTCTAACTATAGAAGAAGGTTTCTGTAGCAAATTTTTCGACAAAATTAAGAATTTTTTGAAAATTTTATGACAAAAAAATTGGAGCCAAAGTTTTTTATTAAAAAAAATTCCAGGATATTAATTGCAATTTGGAACACGTTTGCTGTATTTATACTGATGTGTGTTTTATTCAAAATTTTTAAGTAAATTTGTTTAAAAAAAACTGATTTATTAATAAATATCTGTTTGTTTTGCATTTCAGAATACATTGAAGCAGCTTTGGGAATGCAACGTAATGATTTCAGAAGTGCCGCTGCAATACCACAAATCCCGTTACCATCTCAAACGATGCGAATTAATCAAAATAGTGGTCTTAGACGTTAAATATTATAAAGAAGAGTGTGGGGTCAAACGTGTTTTTTTAATGATGACCTGCATTTAGTTTTAGCATTATATGTGTTTGTAAAGTTGTATAGCTAAGTATTATATAAGAAATATTATTTATTTAAAACAAGTTAAAAAAAACTATTACGAAATATTTTGCAAAATAAAATTAAGCTTATTAAATTAATTTAAAAAAAAATTATAATTTTGTTGCAAAACATTATAGACAAACAGACAGACAGACAGACAAGTAGAGAGTATGAGATACAGACAGACAAAAAGCTAAAAACACACAAAATATTTAGCCAAAAACAACTTGCGGCCATTTAAGGAAGTAGTTTTTGTATGATAGTAAACTAGTAAGTTAGTAGTGACTCAAGGAGGTGACAACAAATATAAAACGAATGACTAATGCTCTCCCATGTTGAATGGTTTAACATTTTCCTTTTTTAGTTAAATTTTCAATATTCTCTATTATTTTGCTTTCATAACAGTGTCTAGGGACAAATATCAGGGAATTATCTTTAATCTCTTTAAAACTGTATTTGGAATACAAGGATTACATGGACAGACATAACTTAACCAACTTAGAAACTGATTCTGATTCAATTGGTATACTTTAAGTTGGGCATAGAATTTATAAATCCATATAGAAACCTACTTTAACGGTGGAAAAACTAACACAAAAACCCTGGTATAGAACGAATAAGTACAGAACCTAGACTACATAATATGTATAACAAAGGATAGGTTAGGTTGTTAGGATGATGTACACTACATACAATTAGAAAAATACACTTAGATCACTATCGGCTCTTTTTTAAGAGCGTATAACAAAGTTAAGAGTTTCACTGTCCTCTCTACATACTCTACATTCGTCTGAATCCGTACATCCAGTTTTATATAGTAGTGTTCTTAATCCTGTATGTCCACTAGCCTTAGACTTTACATTCGTCTTTTCGTCCTACTTAGGGTGAACCCATAGGATCTACCCTTATTCCAAGTGATTTTATGGAATTCTCTTGCCCATATTTCTAATTCAGTCCTCGTTGTGTCAAACTGTTTTGTGTTCATCAGGTTAACTACCCTGAGTGGCCAGGTACCTATATGTTGAAAAACATACCTCTGAGAGAATATTCGGTTAAGGCTTTCTTACATGTCAATAAGGTCTTAGATTTATACTTATCACCAGGTATTGTCCTAATTGCTTTTTGGCTGTATGTTAAAAAGTATGTTAACCCATGTTTATGCATTCCGTTATCCTTCGGAAGCTAGAGTTGCGATTAGGTAGACTGTAGTAGGTATCATTCTGTTTCCGGATCTCCAATATAGGACCCCATGAGTTTAGAGCCAACCATGTAACAGCGCGTATTTGCTGTAATGTTCATCTTGACAATGACATTATCTCTGGAATTAGTGTTTCAATGTTCAAGCATAATATGAAATTTGTAAGTTAAAGTTGTATATCTTGGTGTAATTTTGGATTCTAAACTCCAATTCAATTGTAATGCTGAGAATCGAATGAGTAGAGTGCATTTTATATTATTTACTTTTGTACCTTCGGAAGGAATGGTTCAATAGGGTCATTACTTTTTCTGACCTAAAGTTTATTTGGTGAAAAGTGGTGAGAATCAAATGACATTTGTTTATTGATTTGCATTTCCTGCTAGTACTGGATCCTTGAGCCTAACACCTGATCTGAAATTGATACCTTTATATCAAAAGCGTTTTTGATAAACCAAATCTTCCACTTTTAGAGTCGGACGCATTGATATATTAACGAATTGGTCTTGGATCTTTGAGGGCAACAACACCTGATCTGAACTTGACAACTTTATAAATATATCAAAACCGTTTTTGATAAACCAAATCTTCCAATTTTATAGTCGGGCACATCGAGATATTAATAAATTGGTCTTGACATAATTCTCCGATTGATAGGTTGTCCGATTTTGGTAGCAGCAGATGGATTACATTAAGCATTGACTATTGAATAAGAATACCAATAATAGAAGAAAACAAGGCTGCAAATACTGTTTTTGGAACTATGCGAAATCGGTCAACACTGGCGCTTCAAATACTGTTACTGGCTTAGGAATCTTCTCCGATGAGCTTTATCTCTTAATCGGTATCAGATTGGCTAATGATGCACCGTTTTTCTGACCGAAATTTATGCCATTGTTATACCCTTTAGATAAACTGAGAATAAATTGTTCAACGGATGTGCAAGCATTGTTAGACGAAAAAAGGTATAGTCATAATCCCCCGGCTGTGGTATTAAACATGAACGATGGATGGGAGACATATAAAAGAAATCGGTTATGCCGGTCTAAACTTTTCTAAATAGCTTTCTCAATTTGACGTCATATATTTAGCATGTTATACCAGTTTGTATGTAATAAATTACCCGATAACCAGACATTGAGAAAACTGGGTTTAATAAATTAAATTCGGTAATTTTATTCAGTACACTCAATGTTATTACAAGTCTAGAGTTTAAAACAAAAAAAAAAATTAAATAACAATTGTTTTGTGTTCGCACAAAAGATTTAACTAAAATTCTGTTAAAAAAATACAATTAAAAGTGTAATTACCTTTTCGTATGCGATTAGCAGTAAGTAGCACAAGTTTTAACTGAACATTATTAAACTTCAAAATAAATGCTTGAAAATGCGCCATTAATAGTCATTTACAATTTGTCATTTTTGGTGTAAAGATGAGTTGCGGCAATATGTTAACTGGGCCAGTAGTACAAGAGCAATGTTCTATAGCGAGTGTGGGTGTAATGAGTTCCTTGGTTGCACTATTGGTACAGAGTTTATATAAAGCTCAGTGTAATATTTCAAGTACCGATTACTTTCCTGAAGATTATGCAGAAACGGCATTGAAGGAGGGTTTGGAGTCGTATGATTTTGTGGTGGTGGGTGCCGGTTCGGCGGGCTCAGTAGTGGCTAGTCGTTTAAGTGAAAATCCCAACTGGAATGTATTGGTTTTAGAAGCGGGGGGAGATCCTCCTCAGGAATCAGAGGTTGGTATTAACTTATATAATTTAAAATAGATTTAATCGTTATATATTTCTAGATACCCAGTTTCTTTTTCACCTTGCAAAATACCAATTATACCTATAGTTATTTAACAGAACCCAATGATAGATCTTGCAAGGCCTTTAACGATAACAAATGCCATTGGCCTCGTGGTAAATTTATAGGAGGAACTGGTGGCATAAATGGCATGCTTTATGTAAGAGGTAATCGTTTTGATTATGATCGTTGGCAGCAAGAGGGTAATACCGGTTGGGGTTATGATGATGTTTTGCCTTACTTTGAAAAATCTATTAGACCAGTAGGTAATCAATCACATCCCCAGGGTTATGTTACTCTCAATGAATTCCCGCGATTTGAGGAAGATATATTCTCCATGATTTTTGAAGGCTCTCGAGAGTTGGGCATACCTAGAGTTAAGGAATTTGCTGAAGGTAGTTATATAGGTTATAGTCATGTTAAAGGTACCATACAAAATGGTCTTAGAGCTACCACTGGCAAAGGTTATTTGGGTAAAGTTTCTCAAAGACCCAATTTAAAAGTGATTAAAAATGCTCAAGTAACAAAATTACAGTTTGATAGTAAAGGTCAAACTGTCAAATCGGTGGAATTTGTACTACAACAACAGTATAAACTTAAAGTGCCGGTAAAACGTGAGGTGGTGTTATCTGCCGGTACTATAGATTCACCCAAACTATTAATGCTCTCGGGAGTGGGTCCAACAAACAAACTCAAACCTTTAAATATACCAGTTATACAAAATCTACCGGTGGGAGAAAATCTACAAGATCATGTTATTATATTGATATTTCTACGTCTACCAGCTAATGCGACCGATCAGAAACAATTACTCGATGGTATTTATCAATATTTAATACACAAAAAAGGACCTCTGAGTGCTCATGGCACTGCTTCTCTTACGGGTTTTATAAATACCGATTTATTTAGTGAATCCGTATATCCCGATATGGAATTTCATCATATTATGATAAGACGTGGTGATATCATAGGCTTGGATACCCTTCTAAATGGTTTTAGGGTAAAGGAGCAGCTAAGACCTTTCTTTAGGGAAAATGTACAAAATTTTGATGTTCTAACCATGTTTGCAGTATTGGCCCATCCTAAGTCCTTGGGAAATATAACACTTAAATCCTCTTCCCCCCTAGAGCCACCCATAATTAATGCCAACTATTTATCAGCACCAGAAGATGCAGAAGTTTTACTTAAAGGCATGGAATATATAATGAGTTTAGAACAGACCCAGGCCTTCCGGCAAAAACAAGCGGAAATTCTTCATATACCCCTTAAGGAATGTGATCAATATGAATTCAAATCACAACAGTATTGGAGATGTTATTTTACTTATTTCTCTAGTACTTGTTATCATCATGTTGGATCGGTTAAAATGGGTCCTGTGGATGATGCACGCACCTGTGTGGATCCTCGACTAAAGGTTAAAGGTGTCAAGAATTTAAGAGTTATAGATGCTTCCATAATGCCTCATGTAACCAGTGGCAATACAAATGCCCCCACCATTATGATTGCTGAAAAGGCTTCAGATCTTATTAAAGAGGATTGGTCTTCTTCTTAATGTTAGAAAAGAACAAGAAGAATTGTTGTGTGACTGCTGAGAGGAAAAGTAATGCAAGCTATAAGGTGTAGGCAATTGAAGTTCCATTAGACCTAGTGATTATTATATATTAAGTAAACTTTTTACTATATATTTTATGGGAATTTTACAAAATTTAAATTTGTATAAAAAAAGAACAGCGAAATATTTGTTTTATATATTTTTGTAACTTTACCTCATACTTAATCTTCCATCCCTGATTCTGCCCTTAACTTTGGCAATACAATTAGCTACAAAATGAGTAGAAATGTTTTAAAACTTTTAAGCTTAACTTTTTTAGTGAAGTTTAATTGAGAAAGTGTAAATAAATTTTAAAATTTCCTCGCTTTGATGATGACTTATATGCCACCATAATGGAAGGCATTACAGAGTTGGGCATACCCAGAGTTAAGGTATTTCGTGAAGATAGTTATATAGGTTATGGCCGACTAAAGGGTACTATAGCAAATGGTCGTCGCAGCAGTACGGGTAAAAGTTATTTGGGTAAAGTTTCAAAGAGAAAAAAATTAAAAGTGATTAAAAATGCTCTAGTAACAAAACTAATATTCGACAAACGTGGTCAAACAGTTAATTCCTTGGAATTTAGAATAAAACAACAACAACAACACAAACTTAAAGTGCAGATAAAACGTGAAGTTATTCTATCAGCGGGCACTATAGACTCAGCTAAACTATTAATGCTTTCCGGAGTGGGTCCAGTAGAGAAACTTAAAGGTTAAAGGTATCAAGAATTTACGTGTAGTGGATGCCTCCATAATGCCTCATATAACTAGTGGTAATACAAATATTCCCAGAGTAATGATTGCTGAAAAAGCATCAGATCATATCAAAGAAGATTGGACTTCTCCAAACAAAAGGAAGAGATCGCGAATGATCGCTGTGGGTACAAGTTTTTTAACGTAATGGTAATAAGATGTTGAAGTTTGTATATAAAATGTTTTAAATATATATTTATTAAATGGAATTTGTAATCATATTAGACTAGACTAGACTAGACTATAGACTAGACTATAGACTAGACTATAGACTAGACTATAGACTAGACTATAGACTAGACTATAGACTAGACTATAGACTAGACTAGACTATAGACTAGACTATAGACTAGACTATAGACTAGACTATAGACTAGACTAGACTAGACTATAGACTAGACTATAGACTAGACTATAGACTAGACTATAGACTAGACTATAGACTAGACTATAGACTAGACTATAGACTAGACTATAGACTAGACTATAGGCTAGACTATAGACTAGACTAGACTAGACTATAGACTAGACTATAGACTACTATAGACTAGACAAGACTATATGCTAGACTATAGACTAGACTATATGCTAGACTATATACTAAAGTATAGACTAGACTACCGACTATAAACTAGACTACTACTAGAGTATAGATTAGTCTATAGACTAGACTATAGACCACACTATAGATTAGGCTATTGACTAGATCATAGGAAAGACTAGATACTAGACTAGATTGTAGAATAGACTACATACTAGACTATAGACTAGATTACATAATAGACTACACAGTAGACTATATACTAGATTATAGACTAGAATGTATACTAGACTATAGACTAGACTATATACCAGACTATAGACTAGACTATAGACTAGACTATATACTAGACTATATACTAAAGTATAGACTAGACTATCAACTAGACTACACTATAGGCTATTGACTAGACTATAGAAAAGACTAGATACTAGACTAGACAATAGAATAGACTACATACTAGTCTACAGACTAGATTACATACTAGGCTACACAGTAGACTGTATACTGGATTATAGACTAGACTATATACTAGACTATAGACTAGACTATATACTAGACTATAGATTATATTATAGACTAGACTATAGACTAAAGTATAGACTAGAGTAGACCACAGACTAGACTATAAACTAGACTACTACTAGACTAAGATTAGTCTATTGACCATACTATAGATAAGGCTATTGACTAGACTATAGACTAGATTAGATACTAGACTAGACTGTAGAAAAGACTACATACTATACTATAGACTAGATTACATACTAGATTACACAGTAGACTTGACTATAGATTACATTATATACTAGACTATATTCTAGACTATAGACCAGACTAAAGACTTGATTATTGACTACTCTATAAAATAGATTTTAGACAAGACTATTGACTTGACTATAAATTAGACTATAAACCAGGTTATAGACTACGCTGCAGACTACACTATACTATGGACAAGACTAGACTATACTATGGACTAAACTATAGACAAGTCTATATGCAATACTATAGACAAGACTATATACTACACTATAGACTAGACTCTAAACTAGAATATAACCTATATTATAGACTATACTATAGACTGTACGCTACACTATAGACTACTATATGTACTACTTATAACCGATAATGTCGTGGGGGTACTCCGGTACTGAATGCTGTTCGAAAATATTTTTTCAATAATTGTTTTATTCGAAAATATATTTAAAGAAATATTTCTCCAGCAGGATTTTACATCCTGTGAGCACTGTCACCTTTGACCTTGATCTTTTTTATAAGATCCTTTTAGGATCAAGGGTGTCAAGAATTTACTTGTTGTTTATGCTTCGATAATGTTTCACAAATGCTACAACTAAGTATTATGATTGCAGAAACTGCATCTGATCTTATCAAAGAACAATAGACGTCTAAATACAAAAAAGTGATCGTGACTGATCGTTGTTGCTATAAGTACATACTTAATTTAATTAATAATATAACGAAAATGTTTATTAAACGCTGAATGTCATAAATACATACATATTTAATTAATGAAATTTTTAATAATATTCTCAGAAATTTATGGCAGTAAATATTTTGGAACTGATATAATGCTCTTTGAATATAATGTTCTCTAACATAGTATAATAATTATCATTTTAATTACGTTTATATTTAAAGAAATTCTTTATTTTTGAGCATATTTTTAAGAAAGATGCTCGAATTCTAGTTTAAAGAAAAACAAAAGATTTTTATAAAAATTTCTTTTTCAAACAAGGTTGCGTTTAAAATTCATTTGCAGTTTGAATTATCTTCAGTTAAGATGTGCTATATGGATGCTGGTGCTGTTGCCAGTGGAGTATTTGCACCACAATGTCCTATAGCAAGTGTTGGAGTAATTAATTCATTGGTAACCCTATTAATTCAGTCTATATATGCGGCTCAGTGTAATATTTCCAATACCGACTATTGGCCAAAAGATTATGCGGAAACAGCTTTAAAAACTGGTCTAGAGGCTTTTGATTTTGTGGTAATAGGAGCTGGTTCGGCTGGCTCTGTAGTAGCCAGTCGTTTAAGTGAGAATCCTAAATGGAATATTTTGGTTTTGGAAGCTGGTGATGATCCTCCACTGGAATCAGAGGTATGAAGTCTATAATGAACTATACAGTATAATTCTTCATTTCTTTCTTACAGATACCTAATTTCTTTTTCGGTCTACATAATACCAATTACACCTACAGTTACTATACGGAACCTAGTGATTCTTCTTGCAAGGCCTTTAACGATAATAAATGCCATTGGCCAAGAGGTAAACTTATAGGAGGTACTGGTGGTATAAATGGCATGGTTTTTGTACGAGGTAATCGTTTTGATTATGATCGCTGGCTAGAGGAAGGCAATACCGGTTGGGGTTTTGATAATGTTTGGCCTTATTTTATGAAAGCTATAACACCAGCAGGAAATCAATCTCATCCCCAGGGTTATGTTCCCTACAATGAATTTCCTCAATTTGATGAGGATATATTTTCCATGATTTTTAAAGCCTCCGGTGAACTGGGCATACCCAGAGTGAAGGAATTTGGTGAAGATAGTTATATAGGTTATAGCCATCTTAAGGGTACCATAGAAAATGGTCTACGTGTTAGTACTGGTAAGGGCCACTTGGGTAGAGTTGCGCAAAGAACAAATTTGAAAGTAATTAAAAATGCTCAAGTGACCAAATTAGTTTTTGACAATAATGGTACAACAGTTAAATCGGTGGAATTTACTATAAAACAACAAAAAGAACTAAAAGTAGAGGTAAAACGTGAAGTTATTCTGTCAGCGGGTACTATAGATTCCGCAAAATTGCTAATGCTTTCGGGAGTGGGTCCAGAAGAGAAATTAAAACCTTTAAATATATCAGTTATTAACAATCTACCTATAGGAGACAATTTGCAAGATCATGTAGTAATACAATTATTCCTACGCTTAAACGCTAATCCACCCGATCAGAAACAATTGCTCGATAACATTTATCAGTACTTAATACACCAAAAAGGTCCATTTACTTCTCAAGGCACTACTTCTCTAGCTGGTTTTATTAATACAGATTTATCATCTAACTCTAGCTATCCTGATATGTTATTTCATCATTTTATTACCAGGCGGGGAGATGTTAATGGTTTCGATTTACTCTTAAATGGTTTTAAAGTGAAAACAGAATTCAGACCCTTCTTTAGGGAGTCAATTGAAAACTATGATTTGTTAACTATATTTGCCATATTATCTCATCCAAAATCATTGGGAGATTTAACACTTAAATCTTCTACTCCTCAAGATCCACCCATAATTAAGGCAAATTATTTAACGGCGCCAGCAGATGTGGAAGTATTACTGAGAGGTATGGATTATATAATGAAGATGGAGCAGACCGAAGCCTTCCAAGACAAACAGGCTGAGATTTTACAAATACCTATAGACGAGTGTGATCAATTTCAATTTAAATCCCCAGAGTATTGGAGTTGTTATTTTACTTATTTCTCTAATACTTGTTATCATCCCGTGGGTACGGTTAAAATGGGTCCGCTGTATGATGAAAGTAGTTGTGTGGATCCTAGACTTAAGATTAAGGGCATACACAATTTACGTGTTGTGGATGCCTCCATAATGCCTCGTATTCCTAGTTGTCAACCAAATGCTCCCACCATTATGATTGCAGAAAAAGCTTCAGATATTATCAAGGAAGATTGGTCGAGTTATGATTCTTAATTGTTAAGATTTATTCAAATTAAGTTGTAAAAATATCTTTTGATTGGGAATCTAATAAAAACTCCATTTAAAAATTAAGTATAAAAGTCACTTACGTTAGAATTAAAAGTTTTTGAAATTTAATAGCGTGTGAATCACAGATTTGTTAATACTGATTTGAACTAACTTCCAAAACTATATAATGATTTTTACTTTTTCATGTTTCTTAAAATTTATTCACAATTTTGTTGCTTTCATTTTAACGAATGTAAATTGTTATTTTATAAAATCAATATACATATGTATCTAATTAAATCTATGATGAAAAGAAATTGAATGACAAGCAGTTTGATCACACAAAAGATTTAACTGAAGTGTTAAATTATATATATTCTTTATATACAAACAATTACTTTGAACCAAAATGAATGTCCGAATATATAATATATTAATATATAGATGATATTAAATCTCGTCCGAAGACACTGTAATTCGAGTTGAGATCTATAGTGAAATTCATGTCCCCATTATACTAGAGAAGATCAAATTTTTTAAAGTTAGTCTCTACCTAATTTTATAAGGACCAGTTTGTTACCGACTATAGACTAGACTACAGACTAGACTAGACTATAGACTAGACTATAGACTAGACTATAGACTAGACTATAGGTTAGACTATAGAACTACTATAGACTAGACTATAGACTAGACTATAGACTAGACTATAGATTAGACCATAGACTAGACTATAGACTAGACTATAGACTAGACTATAGACTAGACTATAGACTAGACTATAGACTAGACTATAGATTAACCATAGACTAGACTATAGACTAACTAGACAGACTATAGACTAGACTATAGACTAGACTATAGACTAGACCTATAGACTAGACTATAGACTAGACTATAGACTAGACTATAGACTAGACCGATAGACTAGACTTATAGACTAGACTATAGACTAACTATAGATTAGACTATAGACTAGACTATAGACTAGACTATAGACTAGACTATAGACTAGACTATAGACTAGACTATAGACTAGGACTATAGACTAGACTATAGACTAGAAACGATGACTAGGTATAGACTAGACTATAGACTAGACTATAGACTGACTATAGACTAGGACTATAGCTAGACTATAGATAGACTATAGACTAGACTATAGACCTAGACTATAGACTAGACTATAGACTAGACTATAGACCTAGACTATAGACTAGACTATAGACTATAGACTAGACTATGACTAGACTATAGACTAGACTATAGACTAGACTATAGACTAGACTATAGACTAGACTATAGACTAGACTATAGACTAGAACTATAGACTAGACTATAGACTAGACTATAGACTAGACTATAGACTAGACTATAGACTAGACTATAGACTAGACTATAGACTAGACTATAGACTAGACTATAGACAGACTATAGACTAGACATAGACTATAGACTAGACTATAGACTAGACTATAGACTAGACTATAGACTAGACTATAGACTAGACTATAGACTAGACTATAGACTAGACTATAGACTAGACTATAGACTAGACTATAGACTAGACTATAGACTAGACTATAGACTAGACTATAGACTAGACTATAGACTAGACTATAGACTAGACTATAGACTAGACTATAGACTAGACTATAGACTAGCTATAGACTAGACTATAGACTAGACTATAGACTAGACTATAGACTAGATAGACTAGACTATAGACTAGCTATAGACTAGACTATAGACTAGACTATAGACTAGACTATAGACTAGACTATAGACTAGACTATAGACGAGACTATAGACTAGACTATAGACTAGACTATAGACTAGACTATAGACTAGACTATAGACTAGACTATAGACGAGACTATAGACTAGACTATAGACTAGACTATAGACTAGACTATAGACTAGACTATAGACTAGACTATAGACTAGACTATAGACTAGACTATAGACTAGACTATAGACTAGACTATAGACTAGACTATAGACTAGACTATAGACTAGACTATAGACTAGACTATAGACTAGACTATAGACTAGACTAGACTAGACTAGACTATAGACTAGACTATAGACTAGACTATAGACTAGACTATAGACTAGACTATAGACTAGACTATAGACTAGACTATAGACTAGACTATAGACTAGACTATAGACTAGACTATAGACTAGACTATAGACTAGACTATAGATAGACTAGACTACTAGACTAGACTATAGACTAGACTATAGACTAGACTATAGACTAGACTATAGACTAGACTATAGACTAGACTATAGACTAGACTATAGACTAGACTATAGACTAGACTATAGACTAGACTATAGACTAGACTATAGACTAGACTATAGACTAGACTATAGACTAGACTATAGACTAGACTATAGACTAGACTATAGACTAGACTATAGACTAGACTATAGACTAGACTATAGACTAGACTATAGACTAGACTATAGACTAGACTATAGACTAGACTATAGACTAGACTATAGACTAGACTATAGACTAGACTATAGACTAGACTATAGACTAGACTATAGACTAGACTATAGACTAGACTATAGACTAGACTATAGACTAGACTATAGACTAGACTATAGACTAGACTATAGACTAGACTATAGACTAGACTATAGACTAGACTATAGACTAGACTATAGACTAGACTATAGACTAGACTATAGACTAGACTATAGACTAGACTATAGACTAGACTATAGACTAGACTATAGACTAGACTATAGACTAGACTATAGACTAGACTATAGACTAGACTATAGACTAGACTATAGACTAGACTATAGACTAGACTATAGACTAGACTATAGACTAGACTATAGACTAGACTATAGACTAGACTATAGACTAGACTATAGACTAGGGCCATAGCTCTGGCTACTATCGGGGTCAGCGGGTGGCGGATAGCTGAACGACCTGCAGATATGCAGGTCAGCTGCGATAAATAAGCAGTCCCCGACCATGAGCGGTAGAGTTCGAAGGCGTGCTTTAAAAAAGTTACAAGAGCCTGAGGACGACTCTGCGACATGGCGAATAGATGCCGCCATTAAGTAAGCATCCCCCACAAGAGGTACACTATAGAGAGGTGTAGTTTGAAGAGTGACGCCTTCGTGGTTCCTCCAGTCCTTTTAAAACCCAGAAGCGTCTGTCTCATAGTGAGCGGTTCCCTGGTCAGCGTCTGTTTCCCATGTAAGGGGCGGCTGAAATGAAAATTCCTGGCGGCTAGGTCAAAAACGCTACGGGTAGGATCCCGGAAAATAAAACCAATATGGAAAAGTCGGAAAATAATAATTTACTTACGGTGCAGGAAGTAATGACTCCAGTACCGGCGGCTGAGTGTAGTGAGCAAGCAGGCTACCCGTCGTCGTCATCCAGCGTCTGCAATGTTACCCCTGTTACGAGCTTGGCAGGGACAACAGATAAAGTTACAAGCAAAAAAGAGAATACGGAGAATAGTGCTCCACAAAGAAAAACAGTGGATAAAAATGCGCCCCTAACCCAAATAGAACCGAGGAAATACATCGATGGAAGGCCCGATTCCTTCACAGAATTAGGAGATCTTATCATTGACCTGTTGGACTTTTTTAAGGACAAAAACAATATCCATCTCGCCATAAAGTGGCAAGTTAGGAAAATGCGCTCTGTGTATAATAAAGCGAAAAACGAGATGAACCGCGACACTCTCCAATCAAGCAGAGTTATTGCCGATAAACTTACTCAAACTTCCCCTCTAGTATGGCCGAAAAAGAGAGAGGAGAAGCGTAAAAAGGATAAAAACGAAACGCCGGCTAAAATGCCAAAACCGAAGAGAGCAAAGGGTAACCCAATAATACAAAGTGTAACATGCCCTGACCACGAAAGCACAGAGGAATCTTCAAAAGATAAATCTGATAGTGGAGAAGAATCTACTACAACGGAAAAATGGTCGAAAGTAAAAAGTAAAAGAAATAAAAAGACGAATCGCGTTCGTAAGCCCCAACCCGATAAAATGATAATATCATCCAAAGGTGAAGCATCATACGCCGATATCCTTCGTAAAATTAGAACGGATCCCGAACTGAAGGAGCTAGGTGAAGAGGTCAGCAAGATCCGGAGAACACAAAAAGGCGACCTCCTGCTAGTATTAAAGTCAACCGGCAAGAATATGACTGAAAGATTCAATGATAAGATTATATCATCATTGGATGGAAACGTGGACGTAAAGACCCACAAAGAAGAAATTGTTATACAATGCAAAGATATGGACGATATAACTACAAAACTAGAGATATCCCAAGCCATTAGCAGAGAATTGCAAATGCCTGAGCTAGACGAAACAATTGTTAAGTCTATATGGAAGACCTACGGAGGTACACAATCTGCCAGAATAATCCTCCCAACAGAAGCTGCAAGAAGAGTCCTCGCACTCCGTAAAATCAAAATAGGGTGGTCTATCTGTCGCTTAAGGGAAATGGTAACATTGACTAAATGCTTCAGATGTCTGGAATTCGGCCACATATCGAAGTTTTGTAAAGCTGATGCCGATAGATCTCACCAATGTCTGAAATGTGGACTTGAAGGCCATATCGCTAAAGAATGTAAAGGAGAATTAAATTGTATGTTATGCAAAGCGATCGGGGGAAAGGATCTAAAACATGTGGCAGGGAGCTACAGATGCCCAGTTTTCCAGAAGGCACTAGGTAACAGAACTAAATGAACTTCATTCAGCTTAATGTAAACCACTGCGCCATAGCCCAAGATCTCCTAACACAGAGCATCCATGAGCTAAAAATAGACGTCGCAATCATTAGCGAACAATATAAGAACCTAGACAGGAATGTATGGGAACGAGACGCCACAAGTAGAGCAGCAGTTTGGGCCTGCGGAAACAGGTGCATAGAAGAAACCATGAGGCAGCCGGAGGCTGGATTCGCAAGAACTAAAATCGGCGGAATATATATATATAGTTGCTATATGTCCCCAAACATACCACACTCCGACTTCGAGGGACTTATCGACAACCTTGTGAGAGATGCTGCTCATCATAACCCAATAGTTATCGGAGGAGACTTCAACGCGTGGGCACAAGATTGGGGGAGCCGCAGTACTAATGAAAGAGGAAGAATACTCCTTGATGCCTTCTCAAGGCTAGATGTAGTTCTTGTAAACAACGGGAATACCAACACTTTTAGAAGAGCGGACACTGGTTCAATCGTGGATTTAACATTTGTGAGCACAAATCTAGCTAGAAATATAGAATGGAAAGTAAGTGAACATTATACCCATAGTGACCACCAGGCTATTTTGTTCACTATAAGAAGCAAGACGCAAATACCTCGTGGAAACACAATCATCCAGGGTTGGGCAATAAAGAAATTTGATCCAAATGCCTTTACTGAGATTTTCTGCAATCACCAAATAGATGAAAGTGATATAGAAACTATGACAGAAGAAATAGTAATAACACTTAAAAGATCATGCAATGCATCTATGCCAACCAAACGATCAAACAACAGGAGACAAGAAAACTATTGGTGGAACAGCAATATTGCTTTGCTTAGAAAAAACTGTTTGAGATCCAGAAGACTGTACCAGAGATGCAAGTCGCGGATCGAACTACCATCAAGAAGATATGCCTATCACCAAGCGCGAAAAGACCTAAAAAATGCTATAAACTCAAGCAAAGCGGAATGTTTTAAGCAACTATGTAGGGAAGCTGATGCCAATCCATGGGGAAATGCATACCGTGTAGTAATGGCCCGACTTAAGGGGAAAAAAGCACAAAATATTACATGTCCTTCCCTCATAGACAATATAGTAAAAGCCCTATTTCCTGAAGGAGAACAATATACAGATGTTCCTGCCATGACCGAACCCATCGAAGTCGAAATAACTGAAGACGAAATAAAAAATATATGCACAAAAATCGGTGACAACAAAGCTCCAGGATTGGATAGCATTCCTAACAGAGCCCTAAAACTCGCGCTATCATTAAGACCAGCAGTATTCGCCCGACTATTTAAAAAATGCCTCGAAGAAGGTAAGTTCCCTGATGAATGGAAGAAACAAAAACTCATCTTGATCCCTAAGCCGGGAAAAGTCCTTGGAGAACCACAGTCATATAGACCTATATGCCTGTTGGACACTATGGGTAAATGCCTTGAAAGGATAATATATAAAAGATTATTGGATGCCACAGAGAGTGCCCAAGGCCTATCCGCTAGACAGTATGGCTTTCGAAAGGCAAAATCGACTATCGATGCGATTAAGTTCGTCATAGATACCGCCAAGAGTGCAATTACCGGCAAAGGTAAACAAAGGAAGTACTGCGCTGTCATAACACTTGACATAAAAAATGCCTTCAATTCCGCTGGGTGGAATCATATTGTAGCGTCTTTAAGACATATTAATACCCCAGAGTATCTAATAAGAATAATCAAAGATTACTTTTCTAATAGATCTTTGTGGGTTAATACTGATGCAGGTATGAAAACGTACAATATCACATCCGGTGTCCCACAGGGGTCAGTCATAGGACCCCTGCTGTGGAATATTATGTACGACGGCATCTTTGGCTTAAAAATTCCCGAGGAAGCAACCATCGTAGGCTTCGCAGATGACATTGCAATACTTGTCCAAGCAAGATTCATTGACGAAGTCCAACTATATGCAAACGAGGCAATCAGATCGATTAAAGATTGGCTAAAATCAGTAAACCTTCATCTAGCAGAACAGAAGACTGAGCTTGTTTTAGTAAGTGGAAAAAGAAAACGGGAATCCTTATCAGTATTAGTAGGAGAGACCACAGTTGTGTCATCGGAAGCAATAAAGTACCTAGGAGTAATGATAGACGACCGTCTGAACTTTAAAAGACACATGGAGTATACATGTAAAAAGGCAGTTGGTGTAACAAACGCATTAGCCAGAATGATGCCGAACATCGGAGGACCACGACACAGTCGTAGACTTCTTATATCAAGTGTAATTAATTCAATACTCCTATATGGATCACCAATCTGGGAGAAAGAAATAAATAATTCATCAAAAAAAGGTGTGATTTCATTATTTAGAAGAAACTGCTTAAGAGTGTGTAGTGGCTTCCGGACTATATCAGGGGAAGCAGCAAATGTAATCGCAGGAATAGTACCCATAGATATAACCATGAAGGAAATGTCGAATGTATATAATACGTTACGCGAAAATCCGGAGATCCCCAAAAACCAAATTCGGAAAACTGAAAGAGAAAAAGCCATAGCAAGTTGGCAAAGAAGATGGGAAAACTCTCCTAAAGGCCGTTGGACCTTCAGACTAATACCTAATATTAATACGTGGATACATCGGCCACATGGTGAAGTGAATTACAACCTAACTCAATTCCTTACGGGACATGGCGGATACAGAAGTTACCTGCATCGCTTCGGTCACGATAGCACTCCCAGATGCCCAGAATGCGCCGAAGAGGATGAAACGGCGGAACACGTCACATTCGTATGTCCAAGATTTTTAAGTAACCGAAACACACTAGAATCTAATCTAGGTGAAAGTATAACGGTAACCAACATAACCAGCATAATGCTGAAATCCCAAGAGAAATGGGACGCAGTTAATAGGTTTATGAACGATATAAACAAAACACTACGCGAAGCGGAAATTGTCCGTAAAATGGCCCTCAGCAGTGCATCACAAAATGTGATAGAGTAAGAAACGAAGAGTTCCCTATTATGGGCAAACCCCCCCGCGAAGTAATACCAATTGGCAGTCCCGCGGGGAGTGGGGAAGTAAGGGGGTGTGGTTTAGTACGTAGACGCCTAGGCGAGTCGTGCATGTTTTCCAACACGGGTTGGATACATCTTTTGAAGATTCCACACCTCCGGCGCAACAAAAAAAAAAAAAAAAAAAAAAAAAAAGACTATAGACTAGACTATAGACTAGACTATAGACTAGACTATATAGACTAGACTATAGACTAGACTATAGACTAGACTATAGACTAGACTATAGACTAGACTATAGACTAGACTATAGACTAGACTATAGACTAGACTATAGACTAGACTATAGACTAGACTATAGACTAGACTATAGACTAGACTATAGACTAGACTATAGACTAGACTATAGACTAGACTATAGACTAGACTATAGACTAGACTATAGACTAGACTATAGACTAGACTATAGACTAGACTATAGACTAGACTATAGACTAGACTATAGACTAGACTATAGACTAGACTATAGACTAGACTGTAGACTAGACTATAGACTAGACTATAGACTAGACTGTAGACTAGACTATAGACTAGACTATAGACTAGACTATAGACTAGACTATAGACTAGACTATAGACTAGACTATAGACTAGACTATAGACTAGACTATAGACTAGACTATAGACTAGACTATAGACTAGACTATAGACTAGACTATAGACTAGACTATAGACTAGACTGTAGACTAGACTATAGACTAGACTATAGACTAGACTGTAGACTAGACTATAGACTAGACTATAGACTAGACTATAGACTAGACTATAGACTAGACTATAGACTAGACTATAGACTTGACTATAGACTAGACTATAGACTTGACTATAGACTAGGCTATAGACTTGACTATAGACTAGACTATAGACTAGACTATAGACTAGACTATAGACTTGACTATAGACTAGACCAGGGGTCGGCAAACTTTTGAGTCGGAAGAGCCAAATTTACAGTTTGCAAAACATATGTTTTAAGAGAGCCACAAAATTTTTGTTTATTAAAACTTTACAAATCTTCATATGAAATCCAAAAAGCCCTAAGTTACAAAAAAATCAAAATCGACTTTTTGATTGATTATGACGCACCGTATCAAAATACATGTTCCTGCTAAGTTTTACACTCCTACAATTAAAATCAGCGTTCTAAAATTACCTTAAAATTCATGAAAATTTAAATTTTTAACTTCGAAACTGTGAAATGTTATAAAGTGGCTTAATAATACCAGCATATAAAAGGCTTAAAGCTCATAAAAGGCTTAATAATACCAGCATAGTTGTGAAATTCGTCATAAACAAATTTATAGAAACAAAAATATCTGTACCAAATTTAATAAGATGGGTTCCGAATTGATACTACCAACCAACACCCAATATTTAAGTTTTCAAATAGACCAAGTTTTTAGTATTTAACTGTATCCAAACTCTCCACATTATTAATTAATTAATTAAGATACTTTTAATTTTCAAAAAATATGTTTTAATTCGAAAAACATGAAAATTTCGAAATGTACGATCATGATTTACATCCTATCTAATGGCACTTCGTAGGAGCGCTCATGATGCCCCATTCGTTTATACTGAACTTTTTAATTAAAAATTTTAAGAATTAAACATTTTCTTACAATACTAACTTATACATGGAGCAAATTCAGTGGGAGAGATAGGTTTGTATGGCTTTAGAAAGTTTCACAAACGACTCTAAACATTCATTTGTTAGTTGGCTTTTTACTAAACTCTATCAACTGGCTTTTAAATTTTGACAATTTTCCATAACTAAAGCTTTACTTTTTAAATTGATCATCTGCATTTCTAGAGATCCAGTACCAATTCCAAATGGCACAATGGTAAATAAAAGCAAGGAAATGACTGAAAACTAATTGTTTTGTTTTCGCTCTTTCTCGCCCAAAAATAATTTGCTTTATTTTGCTTACGTACAAAATGATTAAACAAAGATGAAAAGTTGTGTATATTGTAAAAACGTTTGCGAATTGTTTTGTTAGTTTTAACAAACACTGCTTGTTAATCGATTCAGAAATATTTTAAAATATATAAATATTTGTTTATAAAATAAGAAAGTGTTTATGAAACTAAAGAGCCACAGCTCCACATCCAAAGAGCCGCATTTGGCTCGCGAGCCGTAGTTTGCCGACCCCTGGACTAGACTATAGATAATGTTCCATTCATATCATTCACAGCTAAATCGGTTCAGAAAAGGATTCTGAGAACTTAGTTCTAATTCTGGCTTTAAAGTTATATTCAAAATTATATATTTTTTTTTAAAGTTAACTCAAAAACATATATTATTTTCCTCTTATTTTTGACAAAATTAATAAAATAATATTGCAATTGAAAACAAAAACAGGTAAGGGTCAAAAACCCCATTATTAAAGAAAACTAGATTTCATTCATATTTAAGAAATAAACTCGATATCTGAAACAAATAATAACAAATGATTTAAATTTTTTTTGTAAACACAAATAAAAACAATTTTCAAAACAAGTTAAATCTGAATATTAAATTAGAATTAAATTTTAAAAATTATCGTGGATAATAGTCATTTGTAATTTGTACTGCGTCGTGTTAAGATGAATTATATGGAAGCTGGAGTTGGACCACAATGTCCTATACCAAGTGTGGGTGTAATGAACTCCTTGGTTACTCTCTTAGTTCAGAGTTTATATGCGGCTCAGTGTAATATTTCCGATACCAACTATTGGCCAACAGATTATGCGGAAACGGCTTTGCGTTCAGGTCCCGAGGCTTTTGATTTTGTGGTAATAGGAGCTGGTTCGGCTGGCTCTGTAGTGGCTAGTCGTTTAAGTGAGAATCCTAAATGGAATGTTTTGGTTTTGGAAGCTGGTGATGATCCGCCACAGGAATCAGAGGTAAGCGGTTTATATTGAGCCAAAGACAATAATTATTAATTTCTTTCTTACAGATACCTAACTTCTTTTTCGGTCTACAAAATACCAATTATACTTATAGTTACTATACGGAACCTAGTGATACTTCTTGTAAGGCCTTTACCGATAATAAATGTCATTGGCCGAGAGGTAAACTTATAGGAGGTACGGGCGGTATAAATGGCATGGTTTATGTACGAGGTAATCGTTTTGATTATGATCGCTGGCTAGAGGAAGGCAACACCGGTTGGGGTTTTGATAATGTTTGGCCTTATTTTGAGAAGGCCATAACACCAGCTGGAAATCATACACATATCCAGGGATATGTTCCCTACAATGAATTTCCACAATTTGATGAGGATATATTCTCTTTGATTTTTCAAGCCTCCGCTGAGTTGGGCATACCTAGAGTGGAGGAATTTGGTGAAGGTAGTTATATAGGTTATAGCCATCTTAAGGGTTCCATAGAAAATGGTTTACGAGTTAGTACTGGTAAAGGACATTTGGGTAGAGTTGCTCAAAGACCCAATTTAAAAGTAATTAAAAATGCTCAAGTAACCAAATTGGTATTTGATAATAACGGCCCCACGGTAAAATCGGTGGAATTTACTATAAAACAACAAGAAGAACTAAAAGTGGAGGTAAAACGTGAAGTTATTCTATCAGCGGGTACTATAGATTCCGCAAAATTGTTAATGCTTTCGGGAGTGGGTCCAGAATATAAACTAAAACCTTTAAATATACCTGTTATTGCTGATATACCCATAGGTGAAAATTTACAAGATCATGTTATAATACAATTATATCTACGCATACCCGCTAATCCACCCGATCAAAAACAACTGCTCGATAATATTTATCAGTACTTAATATACAACCAAGGTCCATTTACTTCTCATGGTAGTACTTCTATTACTGGTTTTATTAACACGGACTTGTCTTCTAACTCCCTTTATCCCGATATGGAATTTCATCATTTTATTACCAGACGGGGTGATGTTAATGGTTTTGATTTACTTTTAAATGGTTTTAAAGTGAAATCACAGTTCAGACCTTTCTTTAGAGAGTCCATTGAAAACTATGATTTATTGACTATATTCGCCGTATTATCTCATCCTAAATCATGGGGAGATTTAACACTTAAATCTTCTTCTCCACAAGATCCACCCATAATAAGGGCAAATTATTTAACGGCACCAGAAGATGTGGAAGTATTACTAAGAGGTATGGATTATATAACGAAAATGGAGCAGACCGAGGCCTTTAAAGACAAACAGGTGAAAATTCTACAAATACCTATAGCGGAGTGTGATCAATTTCAATTTAAATCCCCAGAGTATTGGAGATGTTATTTTACTTATTTCTCTAGTACTTGCTATCATCCCGTGGGTACGATTAAAATGGGTCCGTTGTATGAGGAAAGCACCTGTGTGGATCCTAGACTTAAGGTTAAGGGTATACACAATTTACGTGTTGTGGATGCCTCCATAATGCCTCATATTACCAGTGGCAATACCAATGCTCCCACCATTATGATTGCAGAAAAAGCTTCAGATATTATCAAGGAGGATTGGTCCAATTATGATTTTTAATTGTAAATTTTTATTAATATAAGATCATAAAAATATCTTTTGGTTTGGAGTTTAATAAAAAATCCATTGAAAATTTTAATTTATTTACGAGTCACTTACATTAGTAGTCAGATGTTTGTCTATTGAAAGCTATTGAAATGTAATAGCGTGTGGATCAAAGATTTGCTAATACTGTTTGGAACTAACTTCCGAAACTATATAATGATTTTTAATTTTTCATGTTTCTTTTAATCTATTCACAACTTTGTTGCTTTCATTTTAATGCATGGAAATTGAGATTTTTTAAAATCAATATGTATAATTAAGTCCATGCTGAATAGAAGATAAATGACCAGCATTTTGATCACACAAAAGATTTAACTAAATCGTGCTATAAAGATTATATATATGAATATAAAGAATTATATTAAATCTTAACATAAACGACTCAAAATAGTCATTTGTAAGTCGCATCGTTTTGAGTTAAAATGGATTATAGCACAACTGGGGTTAACGAAGTAGGATCATATTTTCCGCAATGTCCTTTAGAAAGTGTGGGTATAATGAATTCATTGGTTACTCTATTGGTTCAGAGTATATATGCCGCTCAATGTAATATATCAAGCATCAACTATTTTCCACCCGATTATGCGGAAACAGCTTTAGTAACTGGTTTGGAGGCCTATGATTTTGTAGTGGTGGGTGCTGGCTCTGCTGGTTCAGTAGTGGCTAGTCGTTTAAGTGAGAATCCCAATTGGAATGTATTGGTATTAGAAGGAGGTGATAATCCGCCACAAGAATCGGAGGTAATTAAACATTTCTATATTTTTGTATTTGTCTAATTTTATGTTTAAATAGGTTCCCCCTTTCTTCTTTGGCATACAAAATTCCAAATTCACTTACAGTTATTTCACAGAGCCCAGTGAAAGGTCCTGTAAGGCTTATATAGACAACAGATGTCATTGGCCTCGTGGCAAACTTATAGGAGGTTCTGGTGCCATCAATGGTATGGTGTATGTAAGAGGAAATCGTTTCGATTATGATCGTTGGCTGGAAGAAGGTAATACCGGTTGGGGTTATGATGATGTTTGGCCGTATTTCGAGAAATCTGTTAGGCCAGTGGGTAATGAAACACATCCTCAGGGTTATGTTGCTTTCAATGAATTTCCCAGATATGATGAAGATATATTCTCTATGGTGTTTGAGGCCTCCCAGGAATTAGGCATACCCAGAGTGGAGGACTATATAGAAGGTAGCTTTATAGGTTATAGCTATCTCAATGGTACTATAGAAAATGGTCTAAGAGTTAGTACGGGAAAAGGACATTTGGGTCGTGTTGCGCAAAGACCAAATTTAAAAGTTATTAAAAATGCTCAAGTCACCAAATTGGAATTCGATGACAGCGGCAATGCCATCAAATCTATAGAATTTATATTAAAACAACAACATAAACTTAAAGTGGAGGTAAAACGTGAAGCTATCATATCGGCTGGTACTATAGACTCTGCCAAACTTTTATTATTATCGGGAATAGGTCCAGCACACAAACTGGAACCTTTAAATATTCCTGTGTTAAAAAATCTACCCATAGGTGATAATTTACAAGATCATGTTATAATACAATTATATCTACGCATTGCTGGCAATCCTCCTGAACAGAAAAAGTTACTCGATAACATTTATCAATATTTAATACACAACAAAGGACCTTTTACAACTCAAGGCACCACTTCTATAACGGGTTTTGTAAACACCGACTTAAACAGCAACTCTCCCTATCCCGATATGCAATTTCATCATTTCATAACTAGAAGAGGTGATAATATGGCTTTGAATATAATTTTTAATGGTTTTAAAATAAAAGAAGAATTTAGACCCACATTTAGGGCTACAGTGGAAAATTACGATTTACTAACTATGTTTGCTATATTAGCTCATCCCAAATCGGTGGGGGATTTAACACTTAAATCATCATCTTCTCAAGAACCGCCCATTATAAATGCAAATTATTTTTCAGCTGAAGAAGATATTGAAGTTTTACTACGCGCCATGGAGTATGTAATGAAATTGGAGAGGACCCAGGCTTTCCAAGACAAACAGGCGGAAATTATTCATATACCTATTGAGGAATGCGATCAATTTGAATTTAAATCGCCACAATATTGGAGATGTTATTTTAAATATTTCTCTACTACATGTTACCATCCTACGGGTACCGTTAAAATGGCTCCTTTGAACGATAATAGTGCATGTGTGGATCCTAGATTAAAGGTTAAGGGTGTTGAGAATTTACGTGTTGTTGATGCCTCAGTAATGCCGTATGTAACCAGTGGTAATACAAATGCTCCTACTATAATGATTGCGGAAAAGGCATCGGATATGATTAAGGAAGATTGGTCCAGTGAATAACTGATAGTAGTTTTGTATATTTGTTATCGGGTGATGGAAAATAAACTTTATTATAGAATTAGTTATTAATTTGCAAAATAAAGGAGCATGAAAGAATGGGATCTAGTAGTAACTTATTCCCGCGATAGTTGTCGGTGGGTAGGTAAAAATAGTCGTGATATCAAATCAAGATAATATATAGTATTCGAAGAATATATCTATTTGGGTCCTAAATTTCAAGTAAAGCGGTTCATATTTGTCTTGATTCGTAGAAATTTGGCATTATTATTGTTTTACACAAAGTGGGCATGACATCTAATCTAGATGAGATATAGCCTATAGGTCCATGTGAGAATAGATCTATAAATGTGTTAAGTTTCATATCAATCGGTTCAATAGATGTTTTTGGCATTTGTTGCATAGAAATTTGACAATATATCTCTTTGCCACAAAGTGGGTGTAAAAAGTGTCACCGAAAAGATCTGATATATGCTATAAGTACCAAAGACAGACCTATTAATGTGTCAAGTTGTATGTAAATCAGATTAAAAATTTTGCTGTGAAAGCAAAAGTATTACAAGATAATGAAATTCTTCATGATAACGAAATTATGATTCATCCATTATCATTTTAAATCCATTCCAAATAATTTCTAGATTTTTACTTAAAGTCGAATATTTGAAACAGTTATCTAGCTTTCAAGCTAATATAATAAAGAAATAATTATATCTTACAAAGACTTTAAGCCATATTCTATTTAATCGGTCAATGGCATTTACCGGAATAAAATTTATCTTAAATCATATATTTTTTTCTTGAAAAAGAAAGTGAAAATTGTGATTGGCCCGGATCATAAATTTCTTTGTAAATTATTAGATTAGATTTCGTTAAATTAAGAAAAAATGTTTCATTTAAAAAGCTGAATTTTTAACAAATGATCATTAGAATTAAATCTATAGTTGAAGTAAAATGTCTGAAACTCTTGGGCAATGTTCTCTAAACAGTGTAGGGGTTGTGAACACTTTTATGGGGATTCTTATACAATCCCTATTAGCAACTCAGTGTCAGATATCGCCGGCTAGTCAATGGCCACTGGATTTTGCAGCAGAAGCTTTAGAAAATGATTTACAGGCTTACGATTTTGTGGTGGTGGGAGCTGGTTCAGCAGGATCTGTTGTAGCCAGTGAGTTAAGCAGAATTGCGAATTGTATTGGTGTTGGAGGAAGGTGTTGATCCACCACAAGAATCGGAGGTAGATAATGCTAAGTTAAGCAAAATTATCGCAAATTTACATAAATTTTCTTGTTTTTTGAAAGGTACCCAGTTTATTTTATGCCCTACAACACACAGACTACGTTTATAATACTCCGATACAAGCAAATGGACGTTCTTGTAAGGCCTATAAGAATGGGCAATGTAGTTCGGGCCGTGGTAAACTTATTGGTGGCAGTGGCTCTATAAATGCCATGCTTTATGTGCGTGGCAATCGTGCAGATTATGACGGTTGGTTGGCTGAAGGTAACAAAGGTTGGGGTTACGGTGATGTCTGGCCATATTTCGAAGCTTTAGTAAGGCCCGAGGGCAATATAACACATCCTCAAGGTTATTTGACTATAAATGAATTTCCCCTATATGATGAGGATATTTTTCAAATGATTTATAATGCTGGCGCAGAATTAGGTCTCGCTCATATAGAAGACTTCATAGAACCCTTTTACACTGGTTACGCCCAGGTCAAGGGCACTATAGAAAATGGCCATCGGGCAAGTACAGCCAAGACATTTTTGAGTAGAGTCTCGCAAAGATCTAATTTACAAGTTATTAAAAATGCCCGTGTAACCAAGTTGAATTTTGATGCTAAAGGTAAACGGGTTTTAAGCATAGATTTCATAGTTCAAGGTTTACATTCCTTAAATGTCAAAGTTAACAAAGAAGCTATATTAACCGCTGGTAGCATAGGTACTGCTCAACTACTTATGTTGTCTGGAGTGGGTCCGTTAGAGGTTTTGCAACCCTTAAATATACCTGTTATACGCCATTTACCTATAGGTCAGAATTTACAAGATCATGTTATGGCTGGTTTTTTTGTGGCCTTGGATGGTCAATCAAACGATCCTAGTCAAATGTTGGACACACTTTTTGAATATTTAGTGCATAGCAAGGGTCCCTTAAGTGCTCATGGTGCCACTTCGCTGGTGGGTTTTATGAATAGCGATCCCACTAGCGACAGCCCCTATCCAGATGTAGAAATATATCATGCAGCATTCAGCAAAGGTGACATTATAGGCATGAGTGTTTTTACCCAAGCCTTTTCAATGTCACAGGAAATGGTGGCATATTTTATGAATACCATACTTCAGCACGATATTTTGGGAGTATTTATGATGTGTCTACATCCAAAATCTAGAGGCTCTGTAACTTTATATTCCTCTTCTTATCTGGACGAACCCATTATCGATACAAATTATCTGCAGCAGTCGGAAGATTTGCAAGTCCTTTTACGTGCCGCCAAATATATGGAACGCTTGGAAAATACCACCGCTTTCCGTCAGAGAAATGCTCATATTTTACATATACCTATAGCAGAATGTGATGTCTATGATTTAAATCGGCGGATTATTGGAAATGTTATATTTCCTATTACACTATGAGTGGTTATCATTATGTTGGTACTGTTAAAATGGCACCAAGTAACGATACATCGTCCTGTATAAATCATCGTTTGAAAGTTAAAGGTTTTAAAAATTTGCGTGTTGCGGATGCTTCCATAATGCCCTTAATCACCAGTGCCAATACTAATGGACCAACTGTAATGATTGCTAAAAAAGCTTCGGATATGATTAAAGAGGATTGGAAGGCGGCCTAGATATGTAATTTAAAATTCTAAATATGTTTTTAAGTAAATTAAATATATATTGTTTATATAAATCGCATAATTTGACAAATAATAGTATTGGATCCGCCTTTTTGACTTTTTTACTTTATTGATCCTAAATACATTGGATCCGCCATCAGGGTTTAGTTTATTGAATTTTGAAAATCTGAATTTGCATTAGTAATCAGTAACTATAAATCTACGAAAAAATGTTGAAAACTTTTTTAAATGATCAAAAATTTACCGAAAAATCTTAATTAGCGTCTCCGAGAACATTATATATGTTATATAAATTTACTGCGTAGGTCCATTGCTCTACTTACTGCCAAAAAATAGGTTTGTTTGATCCGCCATCTTAAATATTTCTTCTATTACAAAATTTGGTGACTCTAGCTGTGATGGTATCCCAGATATATGAATTTTTGTTATTTAATTAATATGAGAGATGCCACGCCCACAAATAATTGTTCACCCATTTTTTCCCTAACTGTATATATTTGATATCAAAGTTTCCCAGATATACATATTTTAGTACTTGATTAATATGAGAATTGCCACGCCCGCTGATTCTAAGTCGTCCTTTTTTCCCCTAAATATCCATATTGATATTGGTCTCTCTAACTTTTATAGTTTCCCAGATATACGAATTTTAGTATTTGATTAATATGGGAAATGCCACGCCCACTAATACTAGTCTAGCTATTTGTTGCCAAAATGTTTATACGGATGTCAAAGTTATCGGGCAACATTTTGAGGACTTTAACTGTTAGAATTTTTTAGATATACAAATTTTTATATTTGACGGCCTTGCATTGCCACGCCTGGTAAAGTAAGGCCGCCCATTTTTTCTTAAAATACTTATATAGATGTCAAAGTTGTCAGTGCAAAATTGTAGGCTTAAAGCTAATGAAGTTTCTCAGACCAGTCTAATCTGCAAATGTCTGGTGTTTAAAGCCCCTCAGAAAGGGGGCAGGGGAAACTCAAATCCACCAACTGACCAAAAAATCGACGTTAAATAAGTAGCCCAAAAGTTGCCTAGGTCGGTAAGGACAACATTTTGGTGCTTCCGCAATTTCATAAGGGAATTTTCGTCTGACTGAAGTTCCTTTGCCAGTGGTGAGTAAAGGTATTGCGACCAAGACTTTGGGTACCCAATCTACAACTCTCCCCGTTAGCAAAGAGGTTGTTAACCAGGTTTTGGGTTTCCAAGCTATGCCTTTCACCCAATATGACGAGCCATATGTTACATACAACTGCCAGAAAAACCTTCATGAGACGGGGTGCTGTTAGATAAAAGATCTGCCTAGTCACTCTTTTCGGATGTTCATTCATTCTTAAACTGAAATAAATCTATTCTGGACTACAACGATGTTGCCATCGAATGTGACCACACGGACTGCGCCATATCCCAATCCATTTGGGACAGAAAGCTGATTATAGTTTTCTATAATGATTCCAAATAGTTAAAGTAAATCATTCAGTATATACTCTAGACTGAATTTTTTAAAATAATAAAAATTTTATTAAAAACTTATCATTTAAACATTTTAAATAATTAAATTTCGAACACAATTATCTTGACCGAAACAATTATATTTTACAAAAACTTTAATGTATTGTATTGGTCAATTGCATTCTTGCATGTAACGAAATAATATTATCTTTACATCAGTGGTCGGCAGAAAGAGTTAAAACTTTATTTTTATAAAAAGCAGGAACCACTCGAATTTTTTGGATAAATAAAGTGAATACGCAAAAAAAATAAACTGAATCTCTTAAAGTTGATGGCTTCCGGCTCCTAATGGCTCTGAGTGCCAGCCACCGCTTTTGATCGTACTGTTATTAAACTGTTTACAGTAATTTTGTGTTAAATTCTTTGTATATTATCTGATTAGGAACCGTTTAATAAAGCGTTTTATATAAAATGTTCCATTTAAAAAGCTGCATTCTCAAAAAAATTGTTATTGAAATTTTAACTTTAGTTAAAGTAAGATGTCGGCAACTCTTGGCCAATGTACACTAAACAGTGCAGGGACCATGAATACTTTAATGGGGATTTTAATACAATCCCTATTAGCAACTCAGTGTCAGATATCGCCGGCCAGACAATGGCCACCAGATTTTGCCGCAAAAGCTTTAGGAAATGATTTACCGTCATATGATTTTGTTGTGGTGGGAGCTGGTTCAGCAGGATCTTTTGTAGCCAGTGAGTTAAGCAGAATTGCGAATTGGAGTGTATTGGTGTTGGAGGAAGGTGGTGATCCACCACAAGAATCAGAGGTATAAATTGTTATGTTATGTTGTAAACAAAATCTGATTGATAATTTGAATTGTTTTCTTTTAAAGGTACCCAGTTTATTCTCAGTCTTACAACACACGGACTATGCTTACAATACATTGATACAACCGAATGGACGTTCTTGTAAGGCCTCTAAGAAAGGTCAATGTAGATCGTGCCGTGGCAAACTAATTGGTGGTGGTGGCTCTATAAATGCCATGCTTTATGTGCGTGGCAATCGTGCAGATTATGACGGTTGGTTGGCTGAAGGCAACACAGGTTGGGGCTACGATGATGTCTGGCCTTATTTTAAGGCACTAGAACGTGCCGATGGCAATATAACACACCCTCAAAGTTATTTAGCTATAAATGAATTTCCCCTATATGATGAGGACATTTTTCAAATGATTTATAATGCTGGCGAAGAATTAGGTCTTGCTCATATAGAAGACTTCCTAGAGCCCTTTTACACTGGTTACGCTCAAGTCAAGGGCACTATAGAAAATGGCCGTCGGGCAAGTACAGCCAAGACATTTTTGAGTAGAGTCTCGCAAAGATCTAATTTACAAGTTATTAAAAATGCTCGTGTTACCAAATTGAATTTTGATGCTAAAGGTAAACGGGTTTTAAGCATAGATTTCATAGTTCAAGGTTTACATTCCTTAAATGTCAAAGTTAATAAAGAAGCTATATTAACCGCAGGTAGCATAGGTACTCCCCAAATACTTATGTTATCTGGAGTAGGTCCGTCAGAGGTTTTAAAACCCTTAAATATTCCCGTTATACGCCATTTACCTATAGGTCAGAATTTACAAGATCATGTTATGGCTGGCTTTTTTGTGGCTTTTGATAGTCAAACAGCTGATCAAACTAATATGTTAGATAAACTTTTTGAATATTTAGTGCACAGCAAAGGTCCGTTAAGTGCTCTTGGTACCACTTCACTGGTTGGTTTTATGAATACTGATCCCCATAGCGACAGTCCCTATCCTGATGTTGAAATGTATCATACAGCACTTCGCAAAGGTGATATTATGGGTATGAGCATTTTCACGCAAGCCTTTGCCATGTCACAGGAAATGGTGGCATATTTTATGAAAGCCATACTTTTTCACGATATTTTGGGAGTATTTATGATGTGTTTACATCCAAAATCTAGAGGCTCTGTAACTTTATCATCTTCTTCTTATCTAGATGAACCCATTATAGATACAAATTATCTGCAACAGCCAGAAGATTTAGAAGTACTTTTACGTGCCGCCAAATATATGGAACGCTTGGAAAATTCCACCGCTTTTCGGCAGAAAAATGCTCATATTTTACATATACCTATAGCAGAATGTGATGTTTATGATTTTAAGTCGCCAGATTATTGGAAATGTTATATTTCTTATTATACTATGAGTGGTTATCATTATGTTGGTACTGTTAAAATGGCACCAAGTAACGATACATCGTCCTGTGTAAATCATCGTTTGAAAGTTAAAGGTTTTGATAATCTTCGTGTTGCCGATGCTTCTATAATGCCCTCTATTACCAGTGCCAATACAAATGGACCAACGATAATGATTGCCAAAAAGGCTTCGGATATTATTAAAGAAGATTGGAAGGAGGACTAGATTTGTAAGTTGCATTATTTAGGGGATTATTATGTATATTAAATAAATTTTTAATGAATAAACATATTGTAATATATTGCGTATCTTTTACATTTGTTGTGTGTCTTTACCTACGCGTATGTATTACGTTTTGTGATACTTCTGACCCCATTCTTGAAGGCCCTTGAAGATCGAAATCAAAATATTTAAAAATTACACATTTATTTCCATTTGTCGTAATTCTCTCATTGTACAGCGTGATTTTTCTCTCTTTAAGCGAATCTAAAATCTAAAGAGCCTAGATCCCAATCTTCAATAATTCTGTCAGACATGCTTTCGAGAAGTTTTCTATTGAAAATCAGCAAAATCGGTGAAAAAAATAACTGAGATATAAGTGCAAATCTGAGACCACCAACCAATTATATAGTGCAGAAGGAAAAACAAGTAAGAAAGTATAGTCGGACGTGGCCGACCATATGATATCCTACACTAGTTATGAATATTAAATGTGATTTATTTTTCATAATAAAGCATTTATCTTGAATATTACCTTGATTCCGATTTAGTTAAGCAATTTAATGACGAAAAACTAATTTTCTAAAAGAGGCTTTATATGGGCTATAGAAGCAAATGTGGACCGATCCCGTTAAAATGGGTTGGATAGATTTATATTTATATAAACTTTGTCTGTGCTAAATTTCATTGCAATAGCAGTGTTAATAAATGAATTGCGGATATTCAAGTCACTTTCTGAAGGGGGCTTTGTATGGGGGCTAGGGTCAAATGAAGTCCGATCATTTCGAAATTCGGCAAGGTCATCAAGGCTTGTATAAAACTTAAATGTGCGAACTTTCATCGAGATACATTTATATTATACATAATTATGAGCTCAAAAGCTCTTTTCGGGGGGTTCAGTTGTATGGGGGCTAGGTGAAATAATGGACCTATTTTAACCATTCTCAATAGGCTTCGTCCAAAACAAACGTGTATTCCAAATTTTATCAAATTATCTTTATCTGAAAATTGCGACCTGCCCTTTGATAACAACGTTTACATGGACACACGGACGGTCGGACGGACGGTCGGACGGACGGACGGACGGACGGACGGACAGAAAGTGATTCTGAGTCGATCGGTACACTTAATTAATATTTTAATGCGTTATAACCCAGCAAAATCTTTACTTACCCGGTAAGTAGGCAAGTAATATTGGAACAAAGTGTAAGTACTTTCTTTTTGGGTGAATAACTACTTATTTTTGTTTGACGATGACCAAAAAATAACTGGTTACAAATGTGCTTACCAGACTATTCCGGATTTAAAACCGGCTTTACAGTTATTTTCCGTGTTTATTAGTCAATTCTATTACCCAATGCTCCATTAACCAGTTGTTTTATCGTGCTATTTGGAATAGTTTTTACACAAAGGTACAAATCAATATTTCTTCAAAAATCTTCTAATATCGACTAGGTTTTAGGAATTAGTTAATGGTTTAAACTAATTCCTTATTAGACATACGCTCTATACACCTAGCTACAAATCCTATCCAAAAAAAAATTAAATAATTTTATTAATAAAGACCACTCATTACCAAGTAATGTGTGAAATAACTACATTACCTACAATACTCATCACCAAAATTTGAAAATATTTTACTGGGAAAGATCAGAACAAACGTATAATACCCTTCACTACCTGGGAAGTGATACCATTTTCCTGAAAGTTATTACCGAGTACAATAGAAATCTGTTTTTGAAAAAACTCTTGAGATACGTGTTTTACCCCGTTTTTTCGTACCTTTAAGCACTTATAAGTTGATAACTTAGTTGAATCTCAACCGATTTTAAATTTTTCAACGGATTTAGAAAGAAGAAGCTGTTTTTATATAGGAACCGTATTATTTATTAAAGGATTAGAAAACTATGTATATCAGGAGTAAAATGCAACTTTGTTTCTAAAAATCCCTTAACATTTGACCACGCGTTGATCTTTATCTTAGTACGAAATTGTTTAAAAATTGATTTTCTCAAAGATTTGGCACAGCCGAGTATAGAACTCAGGGCCCAAATTATGGCATAAGATATCAATCGAAATCTCCATTTAGTAATTTGGGCCCTGATTTGCTATATATACATTTAGAAAGATAACTTTTTGTATTTATGATTAATAGTATATTTCGATGTGTTACAAAAAGAAAAACAAAAACAATATACCCCAGGTCCCTCTTTTTTCGATAGTGGATAATAGATAAGGTTGTTTACTTTATTCATTTGCAAAAGGGGTCTTCCCTCTATATTTCTTTAGTTCTAAATGTATAATACTTAATTGAAATGAAAAAATTGATTATTGATTTCTTTATTTCTTTACAAAAAGGGAATTTCCCGTTATATGGGCTAGAATCTTTAAAAAAGTTTTAATAAATTTTATATTTATTAAACAAATTACAAATAATTTATTATAATGAAAAGATGTAGGAAAGTATGCGATTGTGACCGTTATCATTGAAATCCACATTTATAACGAACTTTGGCATGGAAAGACGACTTATATAATAGAAATGGCCAATTAGGTATCGCTCCTAGCCTATTATATGCTAATTTACCGCTGTTCTGATGAAAATCGACTAAACGACCTCCGGTATAACAGACTAGAACACTAACCACTAACTCATCGATATCGATCCTTGTAAAATAAAGCAAACTTTCTCTCATTGGTGTAAATAAATTTTATTTAGATCCTAACAAATTGTTGGAATAGAATTATGAACCGATAAAACACATTTATTTGCACATTAATATAGACATAGTCGACTTACATACATTTGAATTATTATTGGGTAGTAGGTCTCTTATGTGACCTACTGTGGACCGATCTATGCTCCATTTTCTTATATGTCTATTTCAATCTTCAATCCAATTATTTTTATAACTCGTTTGCACAAAGTTTTTCTGGGACATTATATGGAGTCGTATCCGTTGTTGAGCGGTTTACTGTTGTTTCAATAGATGATTCATGTGTAGTAGATATAGGATTTGCTACTGTGGATTGTGTTGCCGAACGGGTGGTACTAAACTCTTTACCATTGATGTTTTCACTAAAAGTACTACTAGTTTTGCTATTGATCTTAATGAAAGACGTGTTATTATCGTTTTCATTTTTTGCCCTTTTGGGTTGAAAGGCGCAAATAAAACGATTGAGGAATGTATTATTTTGGGTTGAAGTGGTCCGATAACTTGTATGACTATATGAATTATCCAAGATCGATGGGTTATTATCCATAGTGAATTATATTTTCAGCTCTTGTTTTCTTCTTTTTGGATTGTATTGTAACAGTTGTTGTTTTCAAATGGGTTCTTCTATTTGGACTGAGCGTTGAATTTGTTTGAACTAAATATTTATATATATAAAATAAAAATATAAAAAGCGGGGAATTGCCCCTTTTTTAAATTTTATGTGAGTGCAATATGTGAGTATATATTTATTTTATTATATTTTTAGACTGTTAATACGTACAGACGTGTGTGTAATTTCACGAATGTCAGTGCGCAGTTTTATACCCTACATGACAATGTTAAGGTTATATATAAAGTTTGAAAAGAGACTTTATTTGAGACGTTATAACAGATTAAAGACACATCTGTTTATACATTTTGTTATGTCTTCAGAAAGTCCTATCTGTCATTATTAAAATAAAGTTTCAACCTTCTTTTATCTTCGAAATATCATTACATAAAATTTGCTACAATGATATCTCGAAAACCTGACTCTGATGCTGGATTCGGATTTAGCGCATCTCAATCCTTTAGAAAAGTACACTCCGGTATAAAAGTTAAACATCTCTTGGTTTTCTCTTTTATACTAGTATACTGGGTTATTGGTATTTTAGATTCGGTGCAACCGATCATATGCCAAATTCTTGTTCTTCCCATGAATTTCAACATTTGAAAAGTGTTAATTGTTTACTTTATGATTTAATAAAAAAAAGTGAGAGTTCTTTGATCGTAACGAATCGTATATACCCTACATTTTGCAAAACTTTAAAAGAAAACAAATAAAAAGCCATTGGCTGGAATGAACGCCCTGAGGACATATTAAACCCATGGTTCGACAAGAGGTTATCGCGCAGTAATGCCGGAAGAGGTGTGGCGAAAATTGTTTGTTTGTTGCTAGAATGCGAATAATTCGGAGAATTTTGAAGCTTAGAACCGATTTTCGTGGTATCACTGATCACATTCAAATTGCGAAATAGGAACAAAATCCTCAAAGAAGCACCCTACAGCTTTTGAAGCATGGATAAAGAAACCATGTTGGCTTTGTTTAAATTTGATCCATCAGTGATTAATTCTGATGTTCCAGATACCTAAAGTAGTAAAATTCAAACCTGCAAAATGACAGGACAAACTCGTTTTGCATGCGAAGATGCTCGCAGTCAAAGATTCTACATAGTGTCATGTTGATGAAACTGTTCCTTCTCAGAAGTCACTGACTCTAACTTCACACCTACGTGAAGAAACGAAGGTTCTCAGATGGACAAACAGTTTCTCCAGGAATGTCATTGGATGAGTAATTACAACTTTAATATCACACAGTTCTACCCTAAGCAATGACAGTTTCGAATGACGTAAATAGATATATAGCTCGCATTATTTCTTATAAAGTAATCGAAGATTCTCGCAATCAATGATCACAACGTCATGTTGATAAAAGAGTTCCTTTTGGGATGTCATTGGACGATCTTACACTTACATCACATCTACACAAGAAAACGAAGGTTCTCAGGATGATAAAACAGATACTCCTGTAATGTCATTGGACGAGTCATTACAACTTTAACATCACACAGTTGGGTGTTCCACCGAGGCATGTCATATATGAGAGTTTCGAACGACGTTCATAGATATAGCGCTCGCAGGATTCCTTATAGAGGAAAGGAAGATCCTTTCACAGGATTTCTTATAGAATCACAACGTCATAAAAGAGTTCATCTTGGGAAGTCATAACATAACGTACGTAGACATCCCAAATGAATTTAGCTTGTGGTCTGGGTCTTCATTATAATCCTCACATATTCAGTTGCCCGGCCAAACATACTGCACCTTATTTAAGGAAATTAAGGAACGTATTCTTTAGAAAAGTTCTGCCTACTGGTTCCGCATAGCATGTAATCTGGTTCTTCATTATAAACTCAAACTTAACAGGTGAGCAGTCACTTTGTTCAATGAAATTAAGAAACAAATTCTGTAGAAGAAGTCTGCACCTCGATGTAGCATGCCCCGATTAAATAATTGCTGTTGTAACAACCGCCTAGAGGCTGAGTGTTATTTTGTGGCCCCAGGAGCGTTAAAGGCTTCGATCTCCTGAAGATTCTACCAATCAAGGAACACAATATTTCGATTTCCGCGATGTTATCAAGGGAATCATTCCATACATATATGCATGGTGAAGTTTCAAATCATCTAACTCTGTCCCCCGATCTATAAACTTATCCTATTGTAGTGGCGCAACATATTGGCCTTGATCTCAACGATGTATAATCATTAATAAAATTTCATTCAAAACTCTGTTATAAAACCAATAGCCAGTTCAAACATTGCCTTCTAATTACCGTAGGGTGCAAATAGTGCAAATAGTTTATTAAGAACAGTTTATTTAAACCTTTTATTACGTTAGTACCTCAAAATTTAGACAGCTTTTCATATACTACTTAAACACTTAATTAATTACATTTTACCAACAACTAATGTTATTATACCCTACACCACTTAAGTGGGGAGGGTATATTGGGTTTGTGCTGATGTTTGTAATGCACAATAATATTGGTCCTATACCCACCTTAAAGTATACCAATCTTAGAATCATTTTCTGAGTCGATTTAGCTATGTCCGTCTGTCCGCCTATTGAAAATGGTTAATATCGGTCCTTTATTTCACCTAGCCTCCATACAACTGAACCCCTGAATAGGGCTTGTAAACCTAGTAATCAAACTACAGGTCGCAATTTTGAAGACAATTCAAAGAAATTTGGCACATGATCATCTATGGTACCGGAGACAAAGCCTGTTGAAAATGGTTAACATCGGTCCATTATTTCACCTAGCCCCCATACAACTCAACCCGACGAATAAGGCTTTTAAATTCATAATTATGTTTAATATACTCGTATCTCGACAAAATGCTGCAATATCAAGTGCTATACTAGCCTTGATGACTCTTATGAATTTTATAATTTTAGGGTCTCATTTGACCATAGCCCCTATACAAAGCCGCCTTCAAAATTTGACTTAAATGTGCACAATTTTATTCAACAATAAATGGCTTAAGTATATCTGAGGCAAGGGACAATTCAACTTAAATGCTTTAATATGAAAACTAAATCACATTTTATTTTTGTAACAGGCGTAGGGTATTATATGGTCGGCCTCGCCCGACTATAATTTCTTACTTGTTAATTATAACAATTATATACTGATAAGAAAACCAACAATAATAAATTTTGATATAAATGCTACTTTAAAATAAGTTCGGTACTAAAGTACTGAGTTGTTAAGTACCCCAAAAAATCCGAGAGAGCGCAAGGGACCTTTACTCTTCTTAGAGATTATACAGTTATTAAAATTATAGTTTTAAATAAATAAAGAAGAATAAAGAAGACTCATTCAAATTCATTTTCATTTCGTTAGTCAAAGCGTAAAGATGTCTGCTAGTTTGGCAGCACAATGTTCTACACCCAGCACGGGTCTTATAAACTCACTGGTTACTTTACTGGTACAAAGTATATTTGCGGCTCAGTGTAATATTACCCAGCCAGACTATTGGCCACCCGACTATGCAGAGACAGCCTTGAAAGAGGGTTTGGAAACTTATGATTTTGTGGTGGTGGGTGCCGGATCTGCTGGCTCCATAGTGGCTAGTCGTTTGAGTGAGAATCCCCAGTGGAAAGTATTGGTTTTGGAAGCTGGTGGTGATCCACCACAAGAATCTGAGGTATGTGTATGATTTTAAACTAAAAATCTATTAAAATTTTAATTTCCTAAAAAGGTTCCCAACTTATTTCTGGGCATGCAACATTCAGAATATGCTTATCCCTACTTTGTGCAACCCAATGGACGTTCTTGCAAGGCTTATAAGGATGAGAAATGTTATTGGCCCCGTGGTAAAATGATAGGAGGTTCTGGTTCACTAAATGCCATGTTGTACGTAAGAGGCAATCGTTTCGATTATGACCGCTGGCAAGAGGAGGGTAATACCGGTTGGGGTTACGATGAAGTCTGGCCTTATTTCGAGAAATCTGTTAGACCCGTAGGCAATGAAACTGATCCTCAAGGTTATGTAACCATTAATGAATTTAACCACTTTGATGAGGATATATTGGAAATGCTACTACAAGGCTCCAGTGAGTTGGGTGTACCCAAGGTGGAAGAATTTGCTGAGGGTAGTTATATAGGTTATTCACATCTCAAGGGCACATTGAAGAATGGTCATAGAGCCAGTACTGGTAAAGGACATTTGGCTAAAGTTTCCCACAGACCTAACTTGAAAGTCATCAAAAATGCTCAAGTCACAAAATTGGAATTTGATGCTACTGGACAAAAAGTTGAATCATTGAAATTTATATTGAAAGATAAAACTCTTCAAGTCAAGGTAAAACGTGAGGCCATATTATCTGCTGGAACCATAGACTCTGCTAAGCTATTAATGTTATCTGGAGTAGGACCTGAACCAGTACTAAAACCTTTAAACATACCAGTTCTACACAATTTACCCATTGGACAAAATTTGCAAGATCATTTAATGGTTCAGGTATTTATGCGTCTAACGGGAGAACCCATTAATCAGAAAACGGTTTTAGATAATATTTATCAATTTTTAATACACAACCAAGGACCTTTAACCTCACATGGCACTGCCTCCCTAACCGGTTTCATAAATACCCAACCAGCTAAAAATTCACTGTATCCTGATATAGAATTCCATCACTTGATATTTAGAAGAGGTGATGCCATGGCCTTAGAACTATTTCTAAATGGTTTGTCGGTAAAAGAAGAATACAAGTCCTATCTTAGAGAGACCATACAAGATAATGAGCTCTTGATATTCTTTACCAATTTGGCTCATCCTAAATCCACAGGAGATATTAAACTGAAATCCTCTAACCCTGAAGAATTACCCATAATTAATGCTGACTATATGTCGGCACCAGAAGATGTGGAGGTGGTATTACGTGCCATCAAATATTTAGAGAATCTCGCACAAACTCAAGCCTTCCAACAAAAACAAGCTGAAATTTTACACATACCCATAGAGGAGTGTGATCAATATAGCTTTAAGTCAGAAGAATATTGGAGATGTTATTTGACCTATTTTTCAGCCACCTGTTATCATCATGTGGGTACGGTAAAAATGGGTCCCGAAAACGATAGCTCAGCATGTGTAGATCCACGACTTAAGCTCAGGGGTGTGGAAAATTTACGTGTGGTAGATGCCTCCATTATGCCTTATGTTACCAGTGGTAATACAAATGCACCCACAGTTATGATTGCCGAAAAAGCTATTGACTTAATCCGTGAAGATTGGTCATCTACGGAAGATGTGGCTGATAACAACAATCATCATGAATTGTAGTAGTTTTAAATATTTAAACAATTTTTATTATTTTATTAATAGTTTTTAATTTGTTTATTTGTTTGTCTTATCAAAATGATATTAAGTTAAGAAACATTTTTAAGTTAAAATTGAGTGGCAGCCTTATCTGCAAGATTCGCAGAAAAGTAAAAATAAAAGTAAATATTGTTTTCAATGACTTTGTATAATTTGGCATTGGATTAAGGTCATGAATTTAGATAACGGAAGAGGTTTGTGAAGTGGGTGTAGAAGTCAATGACACGTGAATCTAGAAAGGTGGAAATTTTTTGTACTTTATACCGATTATAGTTTTAATCAGTGTGATAAATAGATTTAGTTAGACGACATTATTTCGTCACGTGAAAGTCATGGATGACATTAGTCACGAAATTTGGTAGATAGATTTTGGTTCAAAATTTTTATTAGGGGGACCTCATATTGCTAAATTTTCGATCAAATATTCAACCTCTCAGGATACTCTTTCTTCTAAACTCTCATTAGAAATAGTGTTTACAAAGCATTTTCATAAACGCTATGAAATCTGATCACACAATCACTGGAAACCTGTACCGAATTCAACTTATTCATTTGGATAATCATCCACATATTGCAATACCAGTTAAAAACTGTTTAAACAAGAGTGGTAGGGACGTTTCCCACTGCATGCCTTTTAGTACAGATCTTGGCCTATCCCACTACTATTTGTATCATCGATGCAGAACGCAATCTCTGGGTACGCTTCCCTTCAGAAAAGAGTATCCGAAAGTGACTAACTAACTAACTAACTAACTAACTAACTAACTAACTAACTAACTAACTAACTAACTAACTAACTAACTACTAACTAACTAACTAACTAACTAACTACTAACTAACTAACTAACTAACTAACTAACTAACTAACTAACTAACTAACTAACTAACTAACTAACTACTAACTAACTAACTAACTAACTAACTAACTAACTAACTAACTAACTAACTAACTAACTAACTAACTAACTAACTAACTAACTAACTAACTAACTAACTAACTAACTAACTAACTAACTAACTAACTAACTAACTAACTAACTAACTAACTAACTAACTAACTAACTAACTAACTAACTAACTAACTAACTAACTAACTAACTAACTAACTAACTAACTAACTAACTAACTAACTAACTAACTAACTAACTAACTAACTAACTAACTAACTAACTAACTAACTAACTAACTAACTAACTAACTAACTAACTAACTAACTAACTAACTAACTAACTAACTAACTAACTAACTAACTAACTAACTAACTAACTAACTAACTAACTAACTAACTACTAACTAACTAACTAACTAACTAACTAACTAACTAACTAACTAACTAACTAACTAACTAACTAACTAACTAACTAACTAACTAACTAACTAACTAACTAACTAACTAACTAACTAACTAACTAACTAACTAACTAACTAACTAACTAACTAACTAACTAACTAACTAACTAACTAACTAACTAACTAACTAACTAACTAACTAACTAACTAACTAACTACTAACTAACTAACTAACTAACTAACTAACTAACTAACTAACTAACTAACTAACTAACTAACTAACTAACTAACTAACTAACTAACTAACTAACTAACTAACTAACTAACTAACTAACTAACTAACTAACTAACTAACTAACTAACTAACTAACTACTAACTAACTAACTAACTAACTAACTAACTAACTAACTAACTAACTAACTAACTAACTAACTAACTAACTAACTAACTAACTAACTAACTAACTAACTAACTAACTAACTAACTAACTAACTAACTAACTAACTAACTAACTAACTAACTAACTAACTAACTAACTAACTAACTAACTAACTAACTAACTAACTAACTAACTAACTAACTAACTAACTAACTAACTAACTAACTAACTAACTAACTAACTAACTAACTAACTAACTAACTAACTAACTAACTAACTAACTAACTAACTAACTAACTAACTAACTAACTAACTAACTAACTAACTAACTAACTAACTAAGAGTGTAACACTTCACTTAGTGACTCATTCCTTTTCGCTGTGAATTTTTTTAAATCACTCAAAAACCTTGGTAAAAGCTTTTAGTTGACAACGCTGAAAATTCTTACAAAACAAGATAAGAGAGAGAGAAATTATTAAGTTCATTTACCCTCAAATTGAGTCATTCTCATTTTTATATACTTATCAGAGATGGTAACGGTAATAAAATAGTACTTTTTTGTATTGATTGATCCATTCTACCAATTGTACTGATTAACCTATTGTACGGATTCGCCTTCACGTTACATCCGTGAATTGAAAAGATCTATGTTACTTTAGATGAGAGTTACGATCGTTTGTATAATTTTTATCAAAATATATCTTCCTACTATGAGTTCATAGTCGTATACTTTTCTTTCTATTTTAATATATGTAAATGTCTATAATCCCTTTGCAATTGAACATATAACAGGAATGGAACCATTATATACTAGCATTCTACCAAATAGTCTAGACTATTTGTTAAGCAATTATTTCAAATAATTCTCCCAAATTGTTTAGATATAATTGAAGTACTTTTTAATAACAAAATGTACCATTTTATAAATTTTTTAATATCATATATAAATGTCCATGCCTGATACTGATAAATAAAATTACTATATCTTATTACTCTATAATTGTATATGAGAGTATTATTAGTTTCTCGTTAAAAATGTTTTTAGTTGAATGGATTTTGGAAATTTTTGTTGATAAACATTTCTCATCGAAGGTCCTCTAGTCCATCTTATACTTTGAACAAATAGCAAGATCAGCTTAGAATTTAATATGCACCAAGAATACATAAGCAAATACTTTTGTAAGTTAACAACTAATATCTAAAAGTGTTACAAATGATATTAGACGATCAAGTTATCCCCCTTTAAGTAGTGGGTATAAAAAGTAACATATCGTTATCTACATCGTAAAAGGTCATAACTACTTATAAACAGAAATATTATTATGTTATTATTAACTTTAAAGTTTAAAGTTTCTGAAGAAGGACTAGGAAGATAGGATCAAATATGGCACGATATTAAACAAATCTTACAGTATAATTCCTATGTGCGTTGACTGTTCGATCGATATACGAGAGGCTACTTGTAAGGGGCTAGGTGAAATCGCGAACCTATGTAGCTCATTTTCCATACCAAACAAACGGCTCTTTCCGTTCAAACCCAATAGTACTTTTGACAGACGGACATGGCTTGGCCATCTTTAAATCTAATAAGGACTCAGACATACATATATACTATTGTGAATCTAGGACCGATTTTTCGATGTGTTACAAACGTAGAAAGGGTAAAATATATTTGTTGGATGTTACTGCAATATACCTTCAACATTTTCCCTGAATAGAAGCTTTGAATCAAAGTTATGGCCAATTATGGAGCGATTATAAAATATTCGCGCAACTTTGGTAAAACTTAGTTAAATTTTAGGTGATTTTAAGTGTTTTCTAATTGAGGGCTCTGTATGGGAGTTACGTTAAATAAAAATTTTTAACCCAGTGACTTTTCTACAGAATTGAGTCTCGCTGAATCCGAATCTGAATTTCTCCATCACATTTGGGATTTGAGATATCGTGTCTTGTAGTTTAAAAAGACTCATTTTTGACCCTTATTGAGACGTTATAACAGCGTCAAGACAACTTCACGGATCAATCCTTTAGAAACGTCTTACTTGGTCTCAGGGTTTCAAATTTTGTCAGCCTGTGTTATAGACCGTTCCTAATGAAACGCGGCACTATAGTCTAGACTATAGACATATGAGAGTTACGTTCAATTATGGACCGTTCTTAATGAAACGTTATATTATGTCTTTTGTATACTTGTATTGATTTATAACAATTTTAGAAATTTTCGGATCTAGACTTTATAGCGGTACTATGACCTTCTATGATACTATAAACACAAAATGCAGTATATGAATTTCGGAACATCTAAAAGTTGTATTCTTTCAAAGTACTTTACAAGTTCAAATGAAAAAGATTTACTTATATGGGAGCTGTATCCAAATATGAAACGATTCGTTTATTTTCGTTTCTTTAAATTAATATGTGACAGATATTTATGGACAGTAGTTACATGTTTCGCGAGATTATATTCTTTCGAAATATTTATTCAAGTAATGTGGGAACTGTACCCAGATGAGGACTGATCCGTTTCTTTCAACTCTTTTAAAAAATATTTAATATAAATTTATCGAGTTTATTACATTGTTTCCTGTGAACATTTGTATGGAAACCAGATGGAATTATGGACCGATTTCAACCAGTTTTAATAGGATTTGTTCGAGTCATAATAATAGAAAATTTTTCCTAGTTTTACTCACCATTCTTCTAATATATGACGAAGATCCCAAAATAAGCTGTGGAAATGTCTTAATAAACTACAGATTGAGAAACTCTGATAAAGGTATTGCAAATGGAAAAAAAAAAAACAAATTCATTCGTTAATATAAACAAATACAACCTATCGAATAATAAAAACATTAAAGCAGGTCATAAAACTGATAAGACTTCATAAAAAATATAAGACTACATAAAAATATTATATTTGAGGAACACTATAGAGCTATCGACGCGTCGCGACGCTGTGACACTTTTAATACAGACATGTATGGGAATATTGCAATTCGATTTCCGATTGAAAAATTCGTTTCCCGCATAGAATTGTTCCTGACTTTGGTAAATTTAGCATTTCGGATACGTCTTAGCTGGCCCGATTTAGGGGTATTTTGAACAATATCTTCAGAAAATTAAGCCTTTTCTTGATATTGTTAAATGTTGTAAACTAAAAGGGAATTATTAAAGTTATGATTTTATTATAATTGAATCAATTTCTGATTAAAAACCACTAAGTAATGCTTAACGTAAGCAGTAGTCTTTACAAAGTAATTGAATCTGTAATGAGATATCGTTAGCAAAATGTTACGTGTTTTTATTATTAACTATTTCAAACTTATTTTTATTGCCAAGTATTATTTTAATATTAGATTTATTGTGAAATTTAAACAATAAGCATTCAGTTAGCAACATCTAACTGGGTTGGTCCAGAATTTTTACTATAATTTTTTCTCATCTCATTAATATAACATACAACAAATGGTAGCTGCAATATTTTGTTTTTATTTTATAAAAAAAAACTTAATATTCATTAAAAGTACATCAAAATAATGTAATAAACTTAAACAAATAGTAAACAAAAATAGCGTTTTATTTTTATAAACAATTGTCAACAATCTGTTTGACAATTCGGGCATGGTGCCCCCTACTAATGTATAACTTTTTAATAGGGTGTGTGCTAGAGAAAAGCTTTCTTTTTTTACAACCACCTGTACGAAAATGGTCGGTATGATGATTTTGTTAGTGTGTAATGTAACACTTTGAAATATCAGCTTGAATCTGTATATATTTTCCGGGTCCTTTTCAAATTCTAAGGCGTTATAGCTATGTCCGTCTGTATATCGTTGGAACGATAGACCCCAGAGGATCTTAAAGTGAAAATTTGTCAAAGTGTTGTTTGTTATTATTACTAAGTCCATTTGTAATTTTTGGATGATCTAGTTTCGAAAATACTGATCGTTGTTGACACGATAAAACCCGGAAGATCTTAACTTAAGATTAAATTTGACCCCTTGATATGAAACTTGCTAGTGGTTTTAAGTGAACAACAGATTTTTATTTGATTTGCATAGCTTCCGTAGTCTAGAAATAAGCTAAAACACTATAATTATTAAATGAGGAGATCCAGAGAGATTAAATCCATTAGATATATTTCCTAATAATGATCAAACTATATATGATCGTTGTTCCGATATTCTATCGTTGTTTCAATATTCTATCGTTGCTCCAATATTCCGGAAATCAGAGATTATAGAATAAAATATCCGTCCGCTCTCCGAAAACGAATAGTCGAGGTGACCTTCTATATTCTTAGTTTGTTGCTTTGCTATATTGAGTGATGGGTATCCAAGAGTCGCTATAGCCGAATATAAACTCTCTTATCAGTTATCGTATCTGTTGATTCTTTAATAAAAAGCTCTTTCTTATTTATGATTGTGATTAAGTTTAAGCCGATCGCATTCATATGCAATTAGGGTGTTCCTTGCAGAAAATTATTATGTGTAAAAAAATTTCCAAAATGGGGAAAGAGATTCTGCTTTCTTTCTTTAGAAAATAATAAAAAAAGGGAACTACAGGGAAAGAAACAAGTTCTTTGGGGATAAGAGTACGATCTAGTTGTAAATCTGCTAATTTCAGATCCGATCAATGACAGAGAATCCAGGGAGAGGAATTCCAGTCACTGAGTAACTATATCCTTGACACTTTGCCAATCCATTGTTAAATTTCTATGCCGTAGAAAAAATTGTCTCAAAAAAGTATTTAATATTTTTTTTGAAAAATTGTTAAACTAAGGGACACCCTTATTTGCAAACAATTAATTTACAATAGTAAAATGCAAATAAAATTTAAATTATTAGAATTTTTTTTCTATATTTCATTCGTATTTCATGTTTACATTTCACTATATAAAGTCAAGAAAATTTGAAAATAATTTTAGTTTTTCTTTAAAGTGCTCGATTTAAACGTTTAGAATTAACTGTAGATAAAGTGATTTTGACCAAATATTTCAAAAAACATGGATTTTTTAACCACGGAATGTGCTGCAAGGTCAGCGGGTCCGGCCAATACATTAATGACTTTGTTATTGCAAACACTGATAACAAAATTTTGTGCATTAAGTGATCGATCGCATTGGCCGGAAGATTATGGTGATCAATTAGCCCAGAAAGGTAATGAAAAGAAATTGAAAAATATAAAAAGAATTTTAAAACAAATGGGAATTATATAAAGAAATCAAGAGACAAATTTGGATTATAATAATGTGTAGACCGTTTGGATAAAAGCAGACTTGATCTTGAATTCAAAAAACGGGTTTTGTGAAATTCTTCTAAAAGAAAATTTTTTCAGTTTAACGAAAAACTGAAGTATTTTGGATCCGACAGATTCTAAATACTTTACGAATTGTTGACCGAAATAATAATATTTGTTTGAATTAATTGACAAATAATAACAAATGATGTGTCCAGTTTACAAATAGTAGCACGTTTATTTTAAAAATAAAAAAAATTAATTATACACAGAAAACAATAAAAAAACTATTTTCAATTAATCATAATTTTAAAAAACTGAATAGCAAATATTTATTTAATATTAAATACAAATTCGTAACAAAATGTTTAATTGAATTGATTAAAAATCTATTATTTTAATAATAGAAATAATCAGAACAATAATACTGGCCAATAAATTTGTATCCCCTACACAAAAGTACACTTTTCTATTAAGCATCGCTAAATTCGAATATGGCTACCGAATTTAAGATATCTTGTCATAAAAACTAAAAAAAGAGCTTATAAAATCGGGAAGACAGCTTTATTAATATAATCCGTTATTTCGTCTGAAATTTCAATCTGTCGACTTAAGAATAAAGGCTTAAACTACGTCATATCTCCAGGATTCTTCGAGTTATCTTTACTAGAAGTTTTTAGAATTTATAGTTGTTTTAAGCTTAAAGTTAAGATATCTCAAAGAAGGATGAGGCTTAAGACTTTATTTTAAAGCCAACAGATTGGACAGATCGGACAACATAACGGATCTTAGAAATAAAGATATCTTCCCGCTTTTATAAGGTCTCAAAAACGGGATTTTTCAGTTTTTAGGACACGATATCTCAAAAACCTGATGGGAAATTTTAAGGCCAGATTCGTATTTAGTCAATCCTTAAGATATGTATACTTTGGTCTCTGGGCTTCGACTTTTGTTAAATTTTGACAATCTCTGTAAGATCAAACTATTAATTGATTAAGTTCCATTTTGTAATTAAAACTCAATTTGAAACTGGATTAAGTTATGATCTGTGGACTTACAAACCTATTCGAAACTATTTTTTTCGGGAATAGCATCCATTTCTTATTTTAATGCTGAAGGTATTGATCATTATGAAATGGACTTCTTAAAATGTTGGGGGGAAGTGTCAATTATAGACCGATCCTCATAAAATTTGGTAGAAATATTTTGTTTCGAATAAAACTTGTTTATAAGGAAGTTATAGGTGTTAAATTTATTCTCTGAATGGGAATTATATATCCTATATATCGGGGCTAGTTAATAGAACTATTAATTCTTATCTGGTTGGAAGAGTTTAAGGAAAAGAGTGGAGTGAGAATAAATTTTAACTGTAGCTAAGTTGAAACATAGAATCAGATGCTGGTATCGTTTAATACTCGGGGACGTATCTTCCTTCAAGTTATAAATTCGAGCAGATAGCGCTAATTATTTTAGTTATAATAATGTAGTAAATATCATAGATAATAACACACAGGAAATTTTCCTAGTTAAGACATAGAGTTACGACCTTTATCAGCTTTGGCATTCCACAGCCCCGAATAGGGAGCAGTGAACCAACTTGACTTGGTGAAATGTACATATCAATCGGGTATAGTTCACAGATTGATTCATACATATGGACAAACCAAATTTCCAGACAGCTATCACGAGGAGAATTATTATTAGCACTAGGTAGTGTTTAGGGAGAAAGTTACAGGTTCTGAAATTATTTGTGATGTCGAATAACAAGTCCTCACTTAAAGCCTTATTGTAACGGGAAGTAATCAGGTTCGGGATTGTACAATGTGCTTATTCTGTACTAGATACTGGAGACTTAAATAGATACAAATGTACCAACAGGATATACTTAGAATATCTATGACAGATTTTTCAGAATATGGAAAAATTACAACATTTACAGTCGAAGAATAGGTTCTACTATATAAATATAAAAATTCTTGTTTTAAAATTTGTTTCCATATCTTCCAGGTTTAGATGAATATGACTTTGTAGTAGTTGGTTCTGGTAGTGCTGGTTCTGTGGTTGCTGGACGTCTTAGTGAAAATCCCAATTGGAAAGTTTTACTACTCGAGGCAGGTGGTGATCCACCCATTGAGACCCAGGTATGATTTTTATCAAGAGTTTACAATTTCATAAATTTTCTTAATATTTAAAATTTCATCTCAGTTTGTAGGTTGGCATATGGCAACCCAGTTTTCCGATTGGGATTGGCAATACCACACAGAACCGAATGGCAAGGCTTGTATGGCCATGGAAGGTGAAAGCTGTCATTGGCCTCGAGGCAAAATGTTGGGAGGTACTAATGGCATGAATGCCATGATTTATGCACGCGGTACTCGTGCTGATTTCGATGATTGGCGTGATCGTGGCAATCCTACTTGGGGCTACGATGATGTTATGCAATATTTCCGTAAAGCAGAAGATTTGCGTTCTACCAGAGGTGGTTATAAGCCAGGAGATCATGGTGTCGGTGGCCCAATGGGTATTAATAACTATGTTTCGGATAATGAATTTCGTGAAACTATTAAGGCGGGCATGGCTGAAATGGGTTATGGTACTGCCCCGGATTTCACTGAAGGTTCATGGATAGGACAAATTGATATATTGGGTACACAGGATGGCGGCAAACGTATAACAACGGCCCAATCACATTTGCACAAGGAACGCAAAAATTTACATGTCATACGTTATGCTCATGTTAAGAAAGTTAATTTCGATAAGGAAAAGAGAGCTACTGGTGTGACCTTTGTTTTGAAGGGTAAAAAGGAATATACAGTAAAGGTCACAAAAGAGGTTATACTAGCAGGAGGGGCTTTGGGTACACCGCAAATGTTAATGTTGTCTGGTAAGTTTTTGAACTTTTAATATAAATTATTATCAAACTTCACTGTTAAAATTTTAGGTGTTGGACCCTCGGCACACCTTAAGAAGTTAGGCATACCCATTTTGGTAGATTTGCCTGTAGGCAAAAATCTTAAAGATCATGCCAGTTTACCGGTGGTATTTCAAATAGACAAATCTACCGCTCGCAAGCCTACTGATGAAGAACTAGTCGATGCCATGTTTAATTTGATTATGGGTCGTTATAGTAAACTCTTACATCATGAAGCTACCGCCTTGACCGGTTTTATTAATACCACTTCCTTACATGGACCCAATCCCGATATACAAACTACCAACTTCTTTAGTCTTATGCAATCTCCAGAACTTAAGGGCTATATCAAAGCCACTGGTTTTAATAAGAAAGTAGCTGCCTCCATTTTAAAGGCGAATGAAAATTCCAACACCTATATCACTTATCTACTGCATCTGAAACCCTTCTCGAAGGGTCATATTGAACTTAGAAGTGCCGACTACAAGGACAAACCTCTTATACATGTTAATTATATGTCCGATGAACGTGATGTTGATACTTATATTAGAGCTTTGAAAATCTACTCTAAACTACCCGAAACTAAGGCTTTCAGTGAGAGGGAGACTTCTTTGCACAAAATTGATTTGGACGCTTGTAATTCTTTAGCCTACAAGTCCGATGATTATTGGAGATGCTATATAAGACACATGACCACCACGGTTTATCATCCTGTGGGCACCACCAAAATGGGCCCCTCTACAGATCCTACTGCTGTGGTTGACTGGCGTTTGCGGGTACATGGCACTAAAGGTTTGCGTGTTGTGGATGCTAGTATTATGCCCGATATTGTAGCTGCTAATACTAATGCTGCTATTATAATGATTGGCGAAAAAGGTGCTGACATGATTAAGGAGGACTGGGAGCAAAAAGGTTCCCATAATGAATTGTAGAAACTTGAAGATGCATTTAAAGGTTATGAGTATTTGTTTATTTGTTGCGATTCTTTTACGAAAAATAAATCGACAATTTTTTTAAATAATGTTTAAAACTTTTCATTTGGAATTTTGTGTTCAAACCCTTAAAGTAGAAAATAGAGCTCCAAGAAAAAGAAAATTATAATTCAAAAATTCTGATTTGGTTTCTCAGTATTTTTTTAATCACCTAAATCAATAACTTTTTTATACAGTTAGCAACACGTATGTAAGCTTTTATAAAGCTTTTGTATATAAAACTTGTCATGTCGTGACTTAGCCAAGACATTAACCATCCAAGCAATGACCCTCAAACCATTGAATAATGTTAACCCTCTTAAGTACAAAAGGTAACAATTTTAATGGTGACTGAATTGTAGGAAGAAAATTCGGAATACATGCAAAACGGTCTCGGCGACAGGAAGCTATATACTTATGCTATACTTATATGTGTATAAATATGTGACCAATCTAGTTCCAATTCAAAAAGACAACAAAGGTTTTTGTAATCTATACAAGTTTATAAAAATGGCGCGGAACCGATGGATCCATCATGCATAGCCGAAACGTCTAAGAAAAAAGTTAAAATTTAGACCGAAGGTCTAAAACCGAGTGGACAAATTCCGTAACCTCATATCTTTTAAACTACAAAAAAGCTATCTAAGAATGTAAAAAATTGTCTTTTTTGGATGAAATTTTCAGAGGTTGTCTCGAATTTTTGCTCATATCTCCCTATTTATGGACGGATTTTGCTGAATAAATCGAAATCTTCTCGAAAGCATGTCTGACAGAATTATTGAAGAATTGGATCACGAAGATATCTGAGGTCTGCAGAAAATTGATTTCATTAGACAGACAGACCGACGGGCAGACAGACCGACGGGCAGACAGACAAACGGACATCGCTTAATCGAACCCGCTATCTATAAGGATATAAATTATATTGTAGTAATATGAAACGGATTTCACATGAGGTCGAACAAGAGCACCTCATAATCTGGTATTACGGGGGGCCAGTTGCCAGCAGAACTTTGTCCTGGATGGTCAGTTGGTTGGAGTGACGATTGAAGTGGCGGAGGAGTTGGTTGAGACGCTGGCCGAGTTGTTTATACCTTAATCTTTATTGTATAGACGATTTTCTTTTATGGTGGAGTGTGTTGGAGTTTACTCCAAACATGCTCAACTTATCACAGTAAGTCCTTGTGGCCACTGAAATAAGCCTGGGTAATTAAATATAGATCTGTGTTTTCGAAACACCAAATACGACACTAGGAGCTCTTGCCAAAACAACAGAGCCATCTCCGTATTGTGGTTGGTCCACCTGCGTGTAAGATACACAATGGGGCGGTGGTTTATCTATAATCTAGTCTATAGTCTAGTCTATAGTCTAGTCTATAGTCTAGTCTATAGTCTAGTCTATAGTCTAGTCTATAGTCTAGTCTATAGTCTAGTCTATAGTCTAGTCTATAGTCTAGTCTATAGTCTAGTCTATAGTCTAGTCTATAGTCTAGTCTATAGTCTAGTCTATAGTCTAGTCTATAGTCTAGTCTATAGTCTAGTCTATAGTCTAGTCTATAGTCTAGTCTATAGTCTAGTCTATAGTCTAGTCTATAGTCTAGTCTATAGTCTAGTCTATAGTCTAGTCTATAGTCTAGTCTATAGTCTAGTCTATAGTCTAGTCTATAGTCTAGTCTATAGTCTAGTCTATAGTCTAGTCTATAGTCTAGTCTATAGTCTAGTCTATAGTCTAGTCTATAGTCTAGTCTATAGTCTAGTCTATAGTCTAGTCTATAGTCTAGTCTATAGTCTAGTCTATAGTCTAGTCTATAGTCTAGTCTATAGTCTAGTCTATAGTCTAGTCTATAGTCTAGTCTATAGGCTAGTCTATAGTCTAGTCTATAGTCTAGTCTATAGTCTAGTCTATAGTCTAGTCTATAGTCTAGTCTATAGTCTAGTCTAATCTAGTCTATGGTCTAGTCTATAGTCTAGTCTATAGTCAAGTCTATAGTTTAGTCTATAGTTTAGTCTATAGTCTAGTCTATAGTATAATCTAGTCTATAGTATAATCTAGTCTATAGTATAATCTAGTCTATAGTCTAATATATAGTCTAATATACAGTCGAATCTATAGTCTACTATAGTCCAGTCTATAGTTAAGTCTAGTCTATAGTCCAGTCTATAGCCTAGTCTATAGTCTACTCTGTAGTCTACTCTAGTCCATAGTTTAGTCTGTAGTCTAGTCTGTAGTCTACTCTATAGTCCAGTCTATAGTCTAGCCTATAGTCTGATCTGTAGTCTACTCTAATCTAACGTTTAGTTTATAGTCTAATCTAGTCTTTAGTCTGTTCTTGTTTATAGTATATTCTAGTCTTAAGTCTAATCTATAGTTTATTCCTTATCTTATGTATAGTCTAGTCTACAGTTTAGTCTATAGTCTAGTCTGCATGATACTCTATATTTTAGTTTATAGTCTAGTCTAGTCTATTGTTTTGTGTATTGTCTAGTTTCCAGCGTATTCTATTGTGTACAGTCTAGTATAGAATCTAGTTTATAATCTATTCAAGTCTACAGTCCAGTCTATAGTCTAGTCTATAGTCCAGTCTATAGTTTAGTCTAGTCTATAGTCTAGTCTATAGTCTAGTCTATAGTCTAGTCTATAGTCTAGTCTATAGTCTAGTCTATAGTCTAGTCTATAGTCTAGTCTATAGTCTAGTCTATGTCTATAGTCTAGTCTATAGTCTAGTCTAGTTAGTCTAGTCTATAGTCTAGTCTATATTCTAGTCTATAGTCCAATCTATAGTTTATTCTATAGTCTAGTCTATAGTTTACTCTGTAGTCTAGTCTCTAGTCTAGTCTGTAGTCTAGTCTGTAGTCTACTCTATAGTTTAGTCTAGTCTATTGTCTAGTTTATTACGTATTCTATTGTGTATAGTCTAGTATGTCTACATTCTGGTCTATAGTCTAGTTGCAAATTAGTTTAGTACTTTCATACTTATAAAGTACTATTTTTTGATAGAATATACTACTTTTTTCAAAATTTAAATTTTCCATACCTGGACTAGACTATTTAGCGGTAGAGTTCAATTAAGAAAAGGTCATAATAGCTGCAATTATAAATTTTAAATGCAAATATTTTTTATCCAAAAATCTAAATTATTTTGCACAAAAAATAATATGTAACACTTCATTATTTCAATGAACTTCATTTAACATGTTCAATATTAATCACATACAAATATTTATGTATTTATAGCCATAGACTTGAGCTCTATGTGATGTTAATGTCAATACCAATTACAAAAATTTACTATGTCGTGAACAAACGTTTTATCAATATTAATTAAAATATTTGGCAAAAAAAAAAAACTTTAGGCGGCGCATGCCCACAAGCGGTAGAAGGTATAATTTGGTAAATATGTAGAAGAAATAAGGGGTAACAAGAGTAGTGACTGACTACATTTATAGCCATATATTTGTTTAGGTATAATTATTTATAAAAATTAATTGAACTTTTTTTATTTGTACTATAAAGTTTTAAGTTTTTGACAAAATTGAATTGAAAATTTTTGGTTAAATTTTTAACGTATTATTTGTTAATAGTGAAAGTTTGTACAAATTTATTTTGGGTAATAATAATTTCAGTTGTATGGGGAGTTTAAAGAAAAATAATTTAATTAGTTTAAATGGGTGCATATAATGCAATCATAATTGCTTAGGAGCTCAAGTTTAATATAAAATTTTCGTATTGAGTTAGATAGATTGTGATCACTTGATCATTTCGCTGTTTCTTGTTTAAATAGTACAACTATTGTATCACTTCAGTTGATGACTTTTCGCTTTATTATTTTCTTTATCTTTTATTAGCGCTTCTCTTTATCTTAAGCCATAAATTTGATTTGATTTATTAGTTTGATAAATAAGTATTTTACCAAATAATCGAAAATGGTACCTACTTCACATCATTTCGTTACGATTAAAAATTTTAGGTAATGATCGTTTGATGGTTACGCTTAAACTTCGTGTTAACATATTTTTTTATTTTATCGTCTATTTTCGATGAGTTTTTTATTGTTATTGCTTTTATTTTTTAAGTTTATTTTTTAGGTCACTTACTTGCACATTTTGTTTTGTTTGTCTTTTTTTTCTCTCTATCCCTCTTTCTATTAAGAGGCCTGCGTCATATATTACGTTAGAAATGTGTTGATCATTCCATTGCTTATGTTTAAACTTTAAAGTAATTGGTTTATGCCACAATAAGGAAAAAACACTCACCTGTAAAGAAATTTGCAAAAAAGTTATAAACAATTAATGTAAGTAGCAATTGTATAAGCAATATTTTATATTAAGTTTGACATAACAAATGGGATATTAATAATTACTAGAGCAAGCTTGCAGAAAGCCAGATATTACGCTCATCACTACTCTGGTTGAAGTCTAAGCTTAGATACATTATGGACCCATTCTTTGTACTCTTATATTCAGCATTTGTAACTCATGAGCTGAATTAGAGAATTTTAAGTCTCTTGTTATAGATTCTTATTCATTATATTCACTTTAGTGGGGAGAGTATATTGGGTTTGTGCTGATGTTTGTAACATACAAAAATATTCGTCTTATACCCACCTTAAAGTATACTAATCGGCTTAGATTCGTTTTCTGAGTCGATTACACACGCATTTTTTGCCCAAGGACGAAGCCTATTGAAAATGATTAAAATCGGTCCATTATTTCACCTAAAACCCATACAACAGAACCCTCCGAAAAGGGCTTCAGAGCTCATAATTATGTAACGGTATATCGATAAAAAGCGGCTCAGTTTTATACAAGCTTGATGACCTTGCCAAATTTCATAGAGATCGGGCCTCATACAAAGTCCCCTTCAGAAAATTAATTGAATGTCCAAAATTAACTTATAAACACAAATATCGCGATGAAATTCAGCACAAATAAATATTATATAAATATGTATGTATATAGTCACAAAATTTTATCGGGCCCCTAGACCCCATATAAAGCCTCTTTCAGAAAATTAGTATTTCATCCATAAATAGCTTAAATGTATCGGAACAAGGCAATAGAAGATAAATGCTTTATTAGTTAGTTAGTTAGTTAGTAAGTTAGTTAGTTAGTTAGTTAGTTAGTTAGTTAGTTAGTTAGTTAGTAGTTAGTTAGTTAGTTAGTTAGTTAGTTAGTTAGTTAGTTAGTAGTAGTTAGTTAGTTAGTTAGTTAGTTAGTTAGTTAGTTAGTTAGTTAGTTAGTTAGTTAGTTAGTTAGTTAGTTAGTTAGTTAGTTAGTTAGTTAGTTAGTTAGTTAGTTAGTTAGTTAGTTAGTAGTTAGTTAGTTAGTTAGTTAGTTAGTTAGTTAGTTAGTTAGTTAGTTAGTTAGTTAGTTAGTTAGTTAGTTAGTTAGTTAGTTAGTTAGTTAGTTAGTTAGTTAGTTAGTTAGTTAGTTAGTTAGTAGTTAGTTAGTTAGTTAGTTAGTTAGTTAGTAGTTAGTTAGTTAGTTAGTTAGTTAGTTAGTTAGTTAGTTAGTAGTTAGTTAGTTAGTTAGTTAGTAGTTAGTTAGTTAGTTAGTTAGTAGTTAGTGTTAGTTAGTTAGTTAGTTAGTTAGTTAGTTAGTTAGTTAGTTAGTAGTTAGTTAGTTAGTTAGTTAGTTAGTTAGTGTTAGTTAGTTAGTTAGTTAGTTAGTTAGTTAGTTAGTTAGTTAGTTAGTTAGTTAGTTAGTTAGTTAGTTAGTTAGTTAGTTAGTTAGTTAGTTAGTTAGTTAGTTAGTTAGTTAGTTAGTAGTTAGTTAGTTAGTTAGTTAGTTAGTTAGTTAGTTAGTTAGTTAGTTAGTTAGTTAGTTAGTTAGTTAGTTAGTTAGTTAGTTAGTTAGTTAGTTAGTTAGTTAGTTAGTTAGTTAGTAGTTAGTTAGTTAGTTAGTTAGTTAGTTAGTTAGTAGTTAGTTAGTTAGTTAGTTAGTTAGTTAGTTAGTTAGTTAGTTAGTTAGTTAGTTAGTTAGTTAGTTAGTTAGTTAGTTAGTTAGTTAGTTAGTTAGTTAGTTAGTTAGTTAGTTAGTTAGTTAGTTAGTTAGTTAGTTAGTTAGTTAGTTAGTTAGTTAGTTAGTAGTAGTTAGTTAGTTAGTTAGTTAGTAGTTAGTTAGTTAGTTAGTTAGTTAGTTAGTTAGTTAGTTAGTTAGTTAGTTAGTTAGTTAGTTAGTTAGTTAGTTAGTTAGTTAGTTAGTTAGTTAGTTAGTTAGTTAGTTAGTTAGTTAGTTAGTTAGTTAGTTAGTTAGTTAGTTAGTTAGTTAGTTAGTTAGTTAGTTAGTTAGTTAGTTAGTTAGTTAGTTAGTTAGTTAGTTAGTTAGTTAGTTAGTTAGTTAGTTAGTTAGTTAGTTAGTTAGTTAGTTAGTTAGTTAGTTAGTTAGTTAGTTAGTTAGTTAGTTAGTTAGTTAGTTAGTTAGTTAGTTAGTTAGTTAGTTAGTTAGTTAGTAGTTAGTTAGTTAGTTAGTTAGTTAGTTAGTTAGTTAGTTAGTTAGTTAGTAGTTAGTTAGTTAGTTAGTTAGTTAGTTAGTTAGTTAGTTAGTTAGTTAGTTAGTTAGTTAGTTAGTTAGTTAGTTAGTTAGTTAGTTAGTTAGTTAGTTAGTTAGTTAGTTAGTTAGTTAGTTAGTTAGTTAGTTAGTTAGTTAGTTAGTTAGTTAGTTAGTTAGTTAGTTAGTTAGTTAGTTAGTTAGTTAGTTAGTTAGTTAGTTAGTTAGTTAGTAGTTAGTTAGTTAGTTAGTTAGTTAGTTAGTTCGTAGTTAGTAGTTAGTTAGTTAGTTAGTTAGTTAGTTAGTTAGTTAGTTAGTTAGTTAGTTAGTTAGTTAGTTAGTTAGTTAGTTAGTTAGTTAGTTAGTAGTTAGGTTAGTAGTTAGTTAGTTAGTTCTCTCTTAGTTAGTTTTGCTTCCAGTTCAGATTGATTTAATATAAAACTTTAAACTTTTTTGCGTGAAGTTAAATATTGAAATGGATAATATAATAAAATATAATAAATAAAAACTAAATTTAAATTTTATAACTGTAATATTTAAGTCATTTAAACGTTGGAAAAACCTTAGACACGCCACCTTTTAAACAAATTTACACACATTTTAGTGCTTTTATCAAATAAAAAAACTCACAAAATTACAAAATTTATTTATTTAAGATAAATTGCTTATTATCTTTAAACAATAAAACCAAATTAGGTGTGAAAAATACTAAAGAAAACAGCCTTCTTGAGGGTAAGGGCAAGGACAAGGAACTCGAAAGAAAAAAATGGAGAGAAAGAATACACAAAAGAGCAGAAAAGAAAGCAGAAGCCGAAACAGGGAGCAGGAAAGGGGGGGGGAGGAAGAAGAGGGACAAAGGGAAGGAAACGAAAAGGGGAGAAAGGGGGAAAAAGAAGGGGAAAAAAAGAGGCGGGGGAGAACGAAAGAACGAACGAACGAACGAACAAAGAACGAACGAACGAACGAACGAACGAACGAACGAACGAACGAACGAACGAAAACGAACGAACGAACGAACGAACGAACGAACGAACGAACGAACGAAGAAGAACGAACGAACGAACGAACGAACGAACGAAGAACGAAGAACGAACGAACGAACGAACGAACGAAGAACGACAACGAACGAACGAACGAACGAACAACGAACGAACGAACGAACGAACGAACGAACGAAACGAACGAACGAAACGAAACGAACAAAGAACGAACGAACGAACGAACGAACGAACGAACGAACGACGAACGAACGAACGACGAACGAACGAACGAACGAACTAACGAACGAAACGACGAACGACAACGAAACGAACGAACGAACGAACGAACGAACGAAAACGAACGAACGAAACGAACGAACGAACAACGAACGTAACGAACGACGAACGAACGAACAACGAAACTAACGAATAACTAACTAACTAACAACGAACGAACGAAAAACGAACGAACTAGCTAACAGAACGAAACGAAGGAACGAAGTAACGAACGAACGAACTAACGAACGAAACGAACGAACGAAACGAACGAAACGAACGAACGAACGAACGAACGAACGAACGAAACGAACGAACGAACGAAGAACGAACGAAACGAACGAACGAACGAACGAACGAACGAACGAATAAACGAACGAACTAACGAACGAACGAACTAACGAACGAACGAACGAACTAACGAACGAACTAACTAACGAACTAACTGAAACGAACAACTAACTAACGAACTAACTAACTAACTAACTAATACAAAACTAACCTAACTAACTAACTAACTAACTAACTAACTAACTAACTACTAACTAACGAAAATAACCTAAACCCTAACTAACAATAACTAACTAACAACGAACTAACTAACTAACTAACTAACTAAACTACTAACTAACTAACTAACTAACTAACTAACTAACCTAAACTAACTAAAACTAACTAACTAACTAAACTAACTACTAACTAACTAACTAAACTACTAAACTAACAACTTTAAAGGTTCCATTTTGTTTAACAATCATCATTAAGTTCTTTTTCTATAAAGAAAATGTTTCTGTTTTCTTTTAATATTTTTTTCACATGTTTCTCTTTGCGGTTTAAATTTGTCATTAAAATAACAGGAAATTAAATTTAATGATTTAACGAATGTAACGGATATTACTCTAAAGCACATTTAACAGCTTTTATAAATACTTTGATTTGGTTTCTAATAAAAGCCTCTGCGGTAATTCCAGCATTTAATGGTCAACTTGACAAAAACAACAAAATGCTCATTCACACCCTTTTGTACAATATCGACTAAATAAATAAACAAAATAAATAAAACTATATTATTTAAACAAGAAATTAAGAAAACCTAACTATAAAAAATCTACTACCATGAAAAAAACAAACAACTAACAGACATAATCTATATGGTTCAAGGTCGTATTTTCCTACATTAAAATGAAGTAAAAATTTCATCAATATTTCCTAAAGCCACAAAACTCTCATAAGTGTCTTTAAGTGTTTTTTTTTTGTTTAAGTTTTTCGTCAAAATTTTTATCGCTTTTAAAAGTGAAACATCGAATGTAATAAAAAAACCAAAACAATTGTACCAACTGGTATTTGAAAATATTAAATTACTTAAAGAAGTTACTAAAGTGTAGTAATTAAAAGCAAAATCTTACATTATAATTTACGTGATTTCTTACAAATGTTACCTGTACTTAGGTTTTTTTTCGTTTTTGCCACATTTGTTTTTTAAGTTTAAGCACTTGTATCTTGTTGGTACTCGTACATACAAATGTTGGTAGGTTTTTTTGACAAATGTTTTTCTATGTCTGTCTTGCATGATTATTGTACTTGACAATATGATTTTCATCCCATACAATGTAATTGCTCGTACTACTACTATATGTATTACAGACAAAATTTGTTGTTTGTTTGTTAGATTTTAAAACTGATTTTAAAAGAAATACATGTGCTATAAAATAAGTTGGCATATTCGAATTTGTATGAGGTGTGTAACTTCTACTGAATTTCAGACTATAGTCTAGTCATTATACATAATTCAGACTATTGGCAACACGGAAGATCAATGCGTCTAGACTCTAGAGTGGTTACCAAATTTTCGGTGGCCAGTAACAATCAACACCAGCTTACGTAGTTGAGGTCTATGAAGACTAAGGATATAGTTATACTTTTGTGGATAAATAAGGGGTCATAGCGCTCTAGCTATCGAGCAAGTGTGCTCACGCAACCGTCGGCCATAAGCAGTAGAGTAATAATTATCAATAATATAACAAATATATAACTGGTCTATTGACAAAGTGTCTGCAATATTTCTGCCACGCGTACTGACCAATATTATTATAATATATCTCGCCATCTCGTTCAGAGAAGCCCAGCATTCATGGACAAGTCTAGATGTGAAATATACACCAATTAGGGATTAAATAGCATCTTGACTATCTGATATCACTATTAGATATCCGATAGTACCTTAGACAATAGTCCTTACTGTAGTTCAAGTATGACTATGGTATAGATTATAGTCAGGACTATGGTTCAGTTCTAGTTCAGTTCTAGTTCTGTTCTAGTTCTGTTCTAGTTCTGTTCTAGTTCTGTTCTAGTTCTATTCTAGTTCAGTTCTAGTTCAGTTCCAGTTCAGTTCAGTTCTAGTTCAGTTCTAGTTCAGTTCTAGTTCTGTTCTAGTTCTGTTCTAGTTCTGTTCTAGTTCTGTTCTAGTTCTGTTCTAGTTCTGTTCTAGTTCTGTTCTAGTTCTGTTCTAGTTGTTCTAGTTCTGTTCTAGTTCTGTTCCAGTTCTGTTCTAGTTCTCTTCTAGTTCTGTTCTAGTTCTGTTTTTCTGTTCTAGTTCTGTTCTAGTTCTGTTCTAGTTCTGTTCTAGTTCTGTTCTAGTTCTGTTCTAGTTCTGTCTTTTCTGTTCTAGTTCTGTTCTAGTTCTGTTCTAGTTCTGTTCTAGTTCTGTTCTAGTTCTGTTCTAGTTCTGTTCTAGTTCTGTTCTAGTTCTGTTCTAGTTCTGTTCTAGTTCTGTTCTAGTTCTGTTCTAGTTCTGTTCTAGTTCTGTTCTAGTTCTGTTCTAGTTCTGTTCTAGTTCTGTTCTAGTTCTGTTCTAGTTCTGTTCTAGTTCTGTTCTAGTTCTGTTCTAGTTCTGTTCTAGTTCTGTTCTAGTTCTGTTCTAGTTCTGTTCTAGTTCTGTTCTAGTTCTGTTCTGTTCTAGTTCTGTTCTAGTTCTGTTCTAGTTCTGTTCTAGTTCTGTTCTAGTTCTGTTCTAGTTCTGTTCTAGTTCTGTTCTAGTTCTGTTCTAGTTCTGTTCTAGTTCTTTCTAGTTCTGTTCTAGTTCTGTTCTAGTTCTGTTCTAGTTCTGTTCTAGTTCTGTTCTAGTTCTGTTCTAGTTCTGTTCTAGTTCTGTTCTAGTTCTGTTCTAGTTCTGTTCTAGTTCTGTTCTAGTTCTGTTCTAGTTCTGTTCTAGTTCTGTTCTAGTTCTGTTCTAGTTCTGTTCTAGTTCTGTTCTAGTTCTGTTCTAGTTCTGTTCTAGTTCTGTTCTAGTTCTGTTCTAGTTCTGTTCTAGTTCTGTTCTAGTTCTGTTCTAGTTCTGTTCTAGTTCTGTTCTAGTTCTGTTCTAGTTCTGTTCTAGTTCTGTTCTAGTTCTGTTCTAGTTCTGTTCTAGTTCTGTTCTAGTTCTGTTCTAGTTCTGTTCTAGTTCTGTTCTAGTTCTGTTCTAGTTCTGTTCTAGTTCTGTTCTAGTTCTGTTCTAGTTCTGTTCTAGTTCTGTTCTAGTTCTGTTCTAGTTCTGTTCTAGTTCTGTTCTAGTTCTGTTCTAGTTCTGTTCTAGTTCTGTTCTAGTTCTGTTCTAGTTCTGTTCTAGTTCTGTTCTAGTTCTGTTCTAGTTCTGTTCTAGTTCTGTTCTAGTTCTGTTCTAGTTCTGTTCTAGTTCTGTTCTAGTTCTGTTCTAGTTCTGTTCTAGTTCTGTTCTAGTTCTGTTCTAGTTCTGTTCTAGTTCTGTTCTAGTTCTGTTCTAGTTCTGTTCTAGTTCTGTTCTAGTTCTGTTCTAGTTCTGTTCTAGTTCTGTTCTAGTTCTGTTCTAGTTCTGTTCTAGTTCTGTTCTAGTTCTGTTCTAGTTCTGTTCTAGTTCTGTTCTAGTTCTGTTCTAGTTCTGTTCTAGTTCTGTTCTAGTTCTGTTCTAGTTCTGTTCTAGTTCTGTTCTAGTTCTGTTCTAGTTCTGTTCTAGTTCTGTTCTAGTTCTCTTCTAGTTCTGTTCTAGTTCTGTTCTAGTTCTGTTCTAGTTCTGTTCTAGTTCTGTTCTAGTTCTGCTCTAGTTCTGTTCTAGTTCTGTTCTAGTTCTGTTCTAGTTCTGTTCTAGTTCTGCTCTAGTTCTGTTCTAGTTCTGTTCTAGTTCTGTTCTAGTCTGTTCTAGTTCTGTTCTAGTTCTGTTCTAGTTCTGTTCTAGTTCTGTTCTAGTTCTGTTCTAGTTCTGTTCTAGTTCTGTTCTAGTTCTGTTCTAGTTCTGTTCTAGTTCTGTTCTAGTTCTGTTCTAGTTCTGTTCTAGTTCTGTTCTAGTTCTGTTTTAGTTCTGTTCTAGTTCTGTTCTAGTTCTGTTTTAGTTCTGTTCTAGTTCTGTACTAGTTCTGTTCTATTTCTGTTCTAGTTCTGTTCTAGTTCTGTTCTAGTTCTCTAGTTGTTCTAGTTCTGTTCTAGTTCTGTTCTAGTTCTGTTCTAGTTCTGTTCTAGTTCTGTTCTAGTTCTGTTCTAGTTCTGTTCTAGTTCTGTTCTAGTTCTGTTCTAGTTCTGTTCTAGTTCTGTTCTAGTTCTGTTCTAGTTCTGTTCTAGTTCTAGTCTGTTCTAGTTCTGTTCTAGTTCTGTTCTAGTTCTGTTCTAGTTCTGTTCTAGTTCTGTTCTAGTTCTGTTCTAGTTCTGTTCTAGTTCTGTTCTAGTTCTGTTCTAGTTCTAGTTCTGTTCTAGTTCTGTTCTAGTTCTGTTCTAGTTTTGTTCTCTGTTTAGTTCAGTCTACGATCTGCATTGTCTAGACTATTCTCATGCAATAAAGAGAAATATAGGGTATTTACAAAGTTCGTTTATGCCAACTCCTTAGATTTTCGCATTTTTTTTATATGTGATTTTCCTTATGTGTGTTTTGGTTTTAATAATTTTGTTATATAGTTGCTTAATCTTTTTTCTTCTTTACCTTTGACAATATTTTTTTCGTTTTTCACAAATTCATTATTATAAGTTTGCATTTTGTAAAAGCATTGTGTTTGTGAAAAACCGCCCCACGCATGCGCATAAATAAATGTTATTTTTTTTTAAATAAACACAATTGTTGGGAAATGCTCAAAAGCACCAGGTGAATTAATTAGTAGATAATCTATAGGAGATGAAGGAAATTACATAATTTAAAGACAGTTTTGTCTTAATTTCTAATTTAAGGCAAGATATTGTTAATTGCACAAGTTTTTGTAAAATGTTTAGCAATTAACTAATAGTTAAAACTATTAACAAAAACTAATTTAAAAAGTGTAAGTTCTTCTAGAAACAACCATGAGTTTAAATTAGATAAGCTATAACTAAATAGATCTTAATTAAGATGTATTTTTTATAATGAAACGTGCTGCCTTTAAAAGGTCTAAGGTTCAATATTAATTCAAACAGTTAAGGCAATTTTAATCAAATCTTATTAAATTTTAGATAAAACTAAAAATTGTTTTAAAAGCCATCAACTACGAGATTTTATGATTTTTGTTAATTCATTTAATGCTTTTAAATATTAGTACCTTAAGTAAGTACCATATTACAATGTTAAGTACTAATACTTCGTATCACATTACTTTGATAGTGAATGTCAACAACTTTTTGCTGCTGAGGGATAAATACATTCATGTGTAATTTAACCAACGAAAGAAAATCTGCAAAAGATGTCATTGAGTAAATGAATAAAATATTTGGTTTTTTAAGAGATAAACGTTAAAAATAGCACGTAAACGCCAAAGACATGAGTAAACGAAGAAATAAGGAAAATAAACAATTTATTATAAGATAATCTACACCGTTTAGGGGGTTAATTTAAATTGTGTCTACACTCATGCTTCAAAAGCTAAAAAGATCATAAGCTCAAAAGTTTGTAGACTTATTCAATTCTAGTTCAGTACTAGTTAAGTTCTAGTTCAGTTCTAGTTCAGTTCTAGTTCAGTTCTAGTGCAGTTCTAGTTCACTTCTAGTTCAGTTCTAGTTCAGTTCTAGTTCAGTTCTAGTTCAGTTCTAGTTCAGTTCTAGTTCAGTTCTAGTTCAGTTCTAGTTCAGTTCTAGTTCAGTTCTAGTTCAGTTCTAGTTCAGTTCTAGTTCAGTTCTAGTTCAGTTCTAGTTCAGTTCTAGTTCAGTTCTAGTTCAGTTCTAGTTCAGTTCTAGTTCAGTTCTAGTTCAGTTCTAGTTCAGTTCTAGTTCAGTTCTAGTTCAGTTCTAGTTCAGTTCTAGTTCAGTTCTAGTTCAGTTCTAGTTCAGTTCTAGTTCAGTTCTAGTTCAGTTCTAGTTCAGTTCTAGTTCAGTTCTAGTTCAGTTCTAGTTCAGTTCTAGTTCAGTTCTAGTTCAGTTCTAGTTCAGTTCTAGTTCAGTTCTAGTTCAGTTCTAGTTCAGTTCTAGTTCAGTTCTAGTTCAGTTCTAGTTCAGTTCTAGTTCAGTTCTAGTTCAGTTCTAGTTCAGTTCTAGTTCAGTTCTAGTTCAGTTCAGTCAGTTCTAGTTCAGTTCTAGTTCAGTTCTAGTTCAGTTCTAGTTCAGTTCTAGTTCAGTTCTAGTTCAGTTCTAGTTCAGTTCTAGTTCAGTTCTAGTTCAGTTCTAGTTCAGTTCTAGTTCAGTTCTAGTTCAGTTCTAGTTCAGTTCTAGTTCAGTTCTAGTTCTAGTTCAGTTCTAGTTCAGTTCTAGTTCAGTTCTAGTTTAGTTCTCGACCGGTTAATCGAGTAATATCTTATTAATCAAATATTTTTAATCGATTGGTCGGATAATATGCATCAATTAACCGAATATTTTTTACTTTTCCTTTATGATTAACCGGATAAATCAGGCCTATTTGAGCAAAGGAGTAATTTTAGTGGATTAATGTTAACTTTTAAAGATTAATCGAATAAAATGCGATTAATAGAGTAATTTGAAACGATTAATCGAATAATTATCATCGAATAACCGAATAATTTGAAACGATTAATACAAATTTTTACATTTGGGAAAGATACAAAATAAACTTTATTTCCGACTTGTCGATGAGCCTATGACATCAAATATGTTTGAGTAATCGATTAATGACTACCTTTTACAATAAACAACATTGTAAGAAAAAATTTTCAACTGACTTTGGAAACAGTGTAAAATTTCCAACAAAATTTCGATATGAAAAGCAATAATACATTTCGAATTATATACGGATCTAACAAATACTCCAGCACTTGCAACCAGGCATGAGTACAAACAAATAAACCACACTCATCATGCTCACAAGTGCTAGCGTTTGTAGGCTCATATTTGTGGAGTGTGTTTCAATTTAAACACAACAACAACAACTAGTGGATTTTTGACAATATTTTGAGTTGGTTTCTTATGCCTCATAGAGTTTCTGCAGTTTGTTTTCATTTTTACAAGTTGGTCTTTTAAATTGAGTTAAAATTCGGTTTTGAGACAAGTGCTAAAAGACAAAGCTCAGTTAACGATAAACATTTAAACGAAACGGTTAGACGTTGCGCATGCCTTTTAAGCGGGACCGTTAAACAATTGGTTTTTGAAAAATTATTAACTACTTGAGTAAAGTGCGCTGCTTGCTCTTTAACACAATGAAATTTATTTAAACGAAAGTTGTAATTGAAGAAATAAAAGAAATAAGGAAAAAAATATATAAAAAGCAATAATATAAAATACGTGAAAAAATCTAAAATGCAATGTGATTGATTTCAATCAAAATAATAACATATTAAAAGAGAAAAAAATTCAAGGCAAATAAAGCAAGAAAAAAGTGAAAATATTTTGCATAAAAAAAGAAATTAAAAGTTTTTTAAAATCTAAAAATAAAAGTATTTTTTAAAAGGAAATTATAGAAAATAAAATTCAAAATATCTACTAACATAAAATGGTAGTTGTTCCCGCCTTAGGCGCTGCAGCCGCCTCGGTAGGCGGCCTGCTTTTCAAAGCCAGCTCGGCTTCCACAGCTGCTGCTACTGCTGGCATAGCTGCCATAGGAGCCTCAAAATTGGGACTTGCCATAGCGGCAGCCATTAAGGTGGCTACCACTATAATAGGTGTAGGCAAACTCACCATTATACCCTTCCTAATAGCTGCTATAGCCTATTATAATTATGATTTATTTGATCCTGAAAATCGTCCCTTTAATGTACAAGAAATAGAGCGCGCCTATGATTTTATTATCATTGGTGGTGGTTCAGCGGGCACTGTATTAGCCTCACGTCTATCTGAAGTGCCGCATTGGAAGGTATTACTGTTAGAGGCTGGTGGTCATGAAACGGAGATATCAGATGTTCCTTTATTGTCACTGTATTTACATAAAAGTAAAATGGATTGGAAGTATAGGTGAGTAAGGGAAGGGGCGATGAAGAAAAAAAAAAAACTTGAAACTGATAAAGTGACGTAAACTTGATCACTGCAGTTTTGGCAAAATTGTTTTTATTTGCGACAGTGTAGTCATATATAAATTTGCGACATTATTTCCACACCCAACACATGTTAAGGCCGATCGTTTTGATCAAAGAGATTTATAAAAACCTATTACATTAACTACACTCCCAATGCAGGTTTTTTTTATCCACAATCCAAAATACATATCAATCCGTTTGTAACAAATGAAATGTTGGCCATAAACCCTCTTAGTTTTCAATAGGAAAAGTTGCTCAGAATCTGAGCCACTTTCCATAGAAAAAGTTTCTCAACTATCCGAGCTATTTTCCATGGGAAAAGTTGCTCAAATTCTGAGCTATTTTATGTATATTTTTTTCTATATGAAAAGTTGCTTAGAATCTGAGCCACTTTCCATAGAAAAAGTTTCTCAACTATCCGAGCTATTTTCAATGGGAAAAGTTGCTCAGATTCTGAGCTATTTTATATGGGAGAAGTTGTTCAGAATCCGAACAATTTTCTCAGAGTCTGAGCAATTTTTTATAGGAAAAGCTGCTCAGAGTCTGACCAATTTTTTATAGGAAAAGCTCCTCAGAGATTGACAAACTTTCTATGGGAAAAGTTGCTCAGAGTCTGAGCAATTTTCTATAGGAAGGGTTGCTCAGAGGTTGACCAACTTTCTATGGGAAAAGTGCTCAAAGATTGATCAATTTTCTATGAGAAAAGTTGCTCAGAGTATTTAGAAAAAGTTGCTCAGAGTCTGTTCAATTTTTTGTAGAAAATGTTGCTCAGAGTGTGAGCAATTTTTTATAGGAAAAGTTGCCCTGAGTCTGAGCAATTTTCTGTAGGAAAAGCTGCTCAGAGATTGACCATCATTTTATGGGAAAAGATGCTCAGAGTCTGTGCAGTTTTCTATAGGAAAACTTGGTCAGAGGTTGACCAATTTTCTATGGGAAAAGTTACTTAGAGTCTGAGCAATTTTTATAGGAAAAGTTGCCCTGAGTCTGAGCAATTTTTTATAGAAAAAGTTGCTCAAAGTCTGAGCTATTTTCTATAGGAAAAGTTGCTCAGAATCTAAACAATTTTCTGTAGAAAAAGTTGCTCAGAGTCTGAGCAATTTTGTAGGAAAAGTTGCCCTGAGTCTGAGCAATTTTCTATAGGAAAATCTGCTCAGAGATTGACCAACTTTGTATGGGAAAAGTTGCTCAGAGTCTGAGCAATTTTTTATAGGAAAAGTTGCTCAGAGTCTGAGCAATTTTCTATAGAAAAAGTTGCTCAAAGTCTGAGCTATTTTCTATAGGAAAAGTTGCTCAGAATCTAAACAATTTTCTGTAGAAAAAGTTGCTCAGAGTCTGAGCAATTTTGTAGGAAAAGTTGCCCTGAGTCTGAGCAATATTCTATAGAAAAATCTGCTCATATTCTGAACAATTTTTTTTAGGAAAAGTTACCCTGAGTCTGTGCAATTTTCTATAGGAAAAGTTGCCTTGAGTCTGAGCAATTTTCTATAGGAAAAGTTGCCTTGAGTCTGAGCAATTTTTTGTAGGAAAAGTTACCCTCAGTCTGAGCAATTTTCTATAGGAAATATTGCTCAGAGTCTGCCCAATTTTCTGAATCTGAACCATTTTCTATAGGAAATGTTGCAAGGAACCTGAGCAATTTTCTAGGAAAAGCTGCCTTGAGTCTGAGCAATTTTTTGTAGGAAAAGCTGCTCAAAGTCTGAGCTATTTTCTATAGGAAAAGTTGAGCTGAGTCTGAGCAATTTTCTATAGGAAAAGTTGCCTTGAGTCTGAGCAATTTTTTGTAGGAAAAGCTACTCAAGTCTGAGCTATTTTCTATAGGAAAAGTTGAGCTGAGTCTGAGCAATTTTCTATAGGAAAAGTTGCCTTGAATCTGAGCAATTTTTTGTAGGAAAAGCTGCTTAAAGTCTGAGCTATTTTCTATAGGAAAAGCTGAGCTAAGTCTGAGCAATTTTCTATAGGAAAAGCTACCTTGAGTCTGAGCAATTTTTTGTAGGAAAAGTTACTCAGAATCTAAGAAATTGTCTATAGCAAAAGTTGCTCAGTATCTGAACAACATTCAAAGGAAAACTTGCTCGGAATCTGAATAATTTTCTATGAGAACAGTTGCACAAAGCTATTTCCAATGGGAAAAGAGGCTCAGAATCTGAGCATTTCCTGTAGGAAACGTTGCTTTCTATAAGAAAAGTTGCTCAGAATCTGAGCAATTTCCTATGGGAAAAGTTGCTCAGAATCTGAGTAAAAGTTGCTCAGAATCTAAACTTTTTGCTATGACAATAGTTGCTTAAAATTTTCTATTTGCTATTTTCTATTGAAAAATTTCTCCGAATTTGAGCAATTTTCTAAGGAAAATATGAAAAAATAAAAATATTTTCTAAAAAAAATAACATTAAAACAGCCACTCAAAACAAACAGCACTTGACCAACCCAAACTTTGTAATAAATTATTTCACAATATTTGCATTTTTTCTCAAGTAAAAATCAATAAAACTTTATCAATGATTTAGTCTCATAAATAATTTTCTTTTATGATTAACATCAAAATATTTCTTTGAATTATAATGGTGTGAATTTCAAGCAAAATATTGTTTAATATTTTGAAATCATTTCATCAGTTAAACTAACGCTAAACGCTATTGGACTTGAAGTTTTTTGAAATTTATTTAAAAATTTGCCAAAACTCAATAAAAAGAAATGAAATTAATTTGCATATTTATTACGTTAGTTTTTGATTTTAATAAAACAAATAACAAAATAAACATCAGCGACATCAATACATATTTTTGCCATCACTAACCTAGTACAATGTTTACACCTATTGGTTGGTTGTGCAAAAAAAAAAAAAAATAAAAACGAAAGACTTGAAACACAAACCCTATTTTTTTGTTTATTTTTTTTGCGTTTGTGAATCAGCAGCAAAATTTAATTAAATTTTTTTTAAGTTATCTAATAATTTGTTTGTTAACTTGTAGTCTCTTAAATTAATGTTTATTTTGTTATAATTCCACGTGTTAAAACTATTAGGTTAATATAAGTTTCCAGTTTTTTCTGCTAATACAAACGATTTGATTAAATCAACTTATGTGATGTTTTGAAAAGAAATAAATAACAGTTAAATGGACCTATAATTAATCATTTAAATTTAAAGTGACAGATGGTTATTAAACTAAAATCTATGATGATTTTAAATACAAACTAATACAGATACAGAGAAAGACAATGGCAAACTTTTAATAGGAAAAGTTGCTCAAAATGTGGACAATCTTATTAAGAAAAGTTGCTCAGAATCTTAGCAATTTTCTATATTAAAAGTTGCACAGAATCTGAAGCATCAAAAGATTATCAGATTCAAAGCAATTGTCTATAGCAAGAGTTGCTAAGATTCTGAGCAATTTTCAATAAGAAAAGTTACTCATATTCTGAGCAATTTTCTATAGGAAAAGTTGTTCCTATTCATAGCCATTTTCTACAGAAAAAAGTTGTTCACATTATGAGAAATTTTCTATAGGAAAAGTTGCTCGGAATCTAAAATATTTTCTAAAAGAAAAGTTGCTCAAAATCTGATCAATTTTCTATAAGGAAAGTTGCCAGGAATCCGAGCAATTTTCTATGGGTAAAGTTGCTTAGAACTTGGGCAATTTTTCTATAGCAAAATTTGCACAAAATCTGAACTATTTTCTATGAGAAAACTTGCTCAGAATGTGTTCACTTTTGTATAGAAATAATTGCTCAGAATCTGAGCAAGTTGCCATAAGAACGTTGCTAAGAGTATGAACAATTTCTTTTAGGAAATGTTGCTCAGAATCCTACTAAGGAAAAGTTGCTCAAAATTTGTTTGTATTCTATAAGAAATGTTGTTCAGAATCTAAGCCATTTTCAACAAGAAAAGTTGCTAGGAATCCGAGCAATTTTCTATGGCTAAAGTTGCTTAGAACTTTGCTCAATTTTTCTATAGCAAAAGTTGCACAAAATCTGAACTATTTTCTATAAGAAAACTTGCTCAGAATGTGTTCAATTTTGTATAGAAATAATTGCTCAGAATCTTAGCAAGTTTCCATAAGAACGGTGCTAAGAGTCTGAATAATTTCCTTTACGATATGTTGCTCAGAATCCGAGCAATCCTACTAATTAAAAGTTGCTCAAAATTTGGTAGTATTCTATAAGAAATGTCGTTCAGAATCTGAACAATTTTCAACATGAAAAGTTGTTTAGAATCTGAGCTGTTTTCTATAGGAAATGTTTTTCATAATTTGAGCAATTTTCTATAAGAAAAGATGCTCAGAATCGAAGTAATTTTCTAAAAAAAAAGTTGCTTAGAATATAACTTTTTCTATAAGAATAGTTGCTCAGACTATGAGCTATTTTCTATAAGAAAGTTGCTTAGAATGTGATAAATTTTCTATAGGGAAACTACTTAGAATCTGAGCTATTTTTATAAGAAAAGTTGCTCAAATATGAGTTTTTTTTCTATATGAAACATTGCTCAATAGTTGAGCTATTTTCTATAAGAAAAGTTCCTTAGAAACTCAGCAATATTCTATAGTAAAAGTTGTTCAGAATTTTCTATAGGAAATGTTTTTCATAATTTGAGCTATTTTCTATAAGAAAAGTTGCTCAGAACGGAAGTAATTTTCTAAAGGAAAAGTTGCTTAGAATAAGTTGTTTCTATAAAAAAGTTGCTTAAACTTGAGCTATTTTCTATAAGAATGTTGCTTAGAATGTGAGCAATATTCTATAGGGAAATTACTAAGAATTTGAGCTATTTTCTATAAGAAAAGTTACTTAGAAACTGAGCAATATTCTACAGTAAAAGTTTCTCAGAATATGAGCTAAGAAAAGTTGCTAAGAATCTGAGCAATTTTCTATAGCAAAATTAATTTAGAATCTGAAATATTTTCTATAAGAAAAGTTGCTTAAGATCTGAGCAATATTTTATAGTAAAAGTTGCTCAGAATCTGAGAAATATTTTACGGGAGAATTAGTTAGATTCTGAGTAATTTTCTATAGGAATGTTCAGCATTTGAGCAGTTTTCTCCAGTAAAAGTTGCTCAGTACCTAAGCAGTTTTTTTTATAGGAAAAGTTGCTTATAATCTTGATAATTTTCTATAGAAAATGTTGCTCAGAATCCGAGCAATTTTCTACAGGAAAAGTAATTAAGAGTATGAGCAATTTTCTATGGCAATAGTTTCTCAGAATTTGAGCAATTTTCTATAGAAAAGATGTTTCGAATCTGATAAATTTTCTATATGAAAAGTTCCTTAAAATCTGATCAATTTCCTATATGTAAAGTTGCTTAGAATCTGAGCAATTTTCTATAGAAAAGTTGATCAAGTCTACATAGAAAAAGGTCTAAGGAAGAGCAATATTTACAAGTTGTTAAGAATCTTTCTATAGGAAAAGTTGTTGGCCAATTATTTATGGAAAAGTTGCTCCGAAAGTTGCTAAGAAATAATTTTCTTTTGGGAAATTTCCTTAATTTGTTGTTTTAATTTCCTAACAATTAAGTTATCTTAATGACATTAACAAGTTCAACCTAATTAAATCTATTGTATTTCCTCTTCGAGCAGACTTCAACATATTACATTCTGAGCAATAACTTCAAAATTACTGCCTAAACATGAGTAATAAATAAAACATCTCATGCTACATGTGACAGCTGTACATGATGTTCAACAAAAGCTTAATGATGACAATATAATTCTAGCACACTTTCCATGGAGAAAAAATAAACAAAAGACTTAAGACACAAACCTGTTGATATGAAAACAATTTTATGATTAGAAATTGTATTAACAAATAAGCATGTTTTTACTTTATTTTCTTTACAAGGAGAAAGCCTAGAGTTACATATATAATTTGTTTTATTTGAAACAGCATAAAGATCCATAAAATTGTAATTAAGAAGTAAACTAGAATTACTAAAAGATTGTTATTTAGAAGACCAGGCAAATTAAAATTACATTAATTTTAAGGTTTTTTTTGAAAACATATTGTAGTTTTTAAGGCAATTAAATGATATTTAAGTTTTATGGGGTTTTTTCCCCAAAAATTAGTACAAAACTTTTCCGCATTTTTTGTAGCTATTAGTTAAAGCTTAATTTATAAGGTGTTTGGAATATAAAAAGTTAAAATTAAACTATAATTTGCTTTAGAAGTGGAGTTTTTATACCAATTTAATCTATCAAATGAAAATTGTTTACAATTAAATGAAAACTAAAAATAATATCTTGTACAATAAAGTTCGTGTTATAAGTCTTTTGTTTTCAACAATATTACTTATTATTTCATCATTATTTAGCTTTGAGTCGAATTTGTTCTACACCATTAAATTTGTTTTCTTAAGTATATTTTTTTTAAATTTGTGTGCTGTCTGTTGGTTCATTGTCATTTGACTTTTCAACTTGTTTTAAATTAAATGACATATTTAAATTATTTTTATTTTATTAAAGTGGTCAAGGAATCATACATTTAAAAAACATAAATAATACTAACAAAGTCATGTAGTTTCATAATTTTGTTTTTTTTCTTGCTATAAATTCCATCAATGTATGTGAACTACAATTATTCATTCATACAGCCAGACCGATAGACAGACTTCATGTAAGTAACAAAACTTAAGTTACAAACGGCCTTCAGGGTTTTTTTCTTCTTTAATTTATGTGATTTTTTTCGTTTAGTATACAAGAAAAAAAATGTTGATAACTATAGTTTAGGAAGATGATGCTGCAATATTTTTTTTTTTAACATAAAATATTATAAATTACTTGGAATTTTTTTAAAACCTGCTAAATGTTTTTATCAACACTACCGCCTTACATTTTTTTGCCGCTTAAATAGGGTTAATTAAAATGTTGTAGCTCTTCTATAATTTTTTGCCAACACCATCATTCATTTGTTTAATTCTTAAATATTTATAGCATTTTTGTTTAGCTATGAAGTAACTTCTTACATTTTTTGTTGTCTAGACTTTATTTAGTTTACGTTTTAGTAGAAAAATGTGCAAACAAAAAGTTGTCTTGCTACCAACTCCATTCATATGAGTCACTCAATATCCATATAAAAATATATATTTATTTTTTATTATGCAATTTTCTTAACGTAAAAAACTGCTAACAAACCTTTACAGTTTTGTTTTTGCAAAACTTTATTTTGTTAAAATCTCTTTGAGTGTAACTCAAAAATATGTTGTTGCTTTTGAGTTTTGTTTTAAATGGATGAGTTGTAGTGGAGCTCTAAACAGCTGTTTATCAATATCAGGTTTAAAGTGCAGCAACACAGTAATTTGGACTTTTGTAATAAACAACACTTTTTTTATAATAATTATAAGTGAATAACAGACTAAAGTATAGTATACACTATAGTCAAGACTATAGTATACATTATAGTCCAGACTATAGTATAATCTATAGTCCAGACTATAATCTACGATATAGTCCAGAATATAGTCTACAATTTTTAGACTATATTCCAGACAATAATATAGACTGTAGTTCAAACTATAGTATACAATATAGTCCAGATTATAGTATAAACTATAGTCCAGACTATAGTATAAACTATAGTCCAGACTATAGTATAAACTATAGTCCAGACTATAGTATAAACTATAGTCCAGGCAATAGTATAGACTATAGTCCAGGCTATAGTATAGACTACAGTCCACACTTTAGTATAGACTAGTCCAGAATATAGTATAGATAGACTATAGTCCAGACTACAATATATACTATAGTCTAGACTAAAGTCAATACTATAGTATAGACTACAGTCCAAACTATAGTATAGACTATAGTCCAGACTATAGTATAGACCATAGTCCAGACTATAGTATAGACTACAGTATATACCATAGTCCAAACTATAGTATAGACTATAGTTCAGATTATAGTATAGACTATAGTCCAGACTATATTATAGGCTATAGTCTAGACTATAGTATAGACTAGAGTCCAGACTATAGGATAGACTATAGTCCAGACTATAGTATAAACTATAGTCTAGACTATAGTCTAGACTATAGTGCAGACTATAGTACAGACTATAGTACAGACTATAGTACAGACTATAGTACAGATTATAGTACAGACTATAGTACAGACTATAGTACAGACTATGGTACAGACTGTAGTACAGACTATAGTACAGACCATAGTTCAGACTATAGTACAGACTATAGTACAGACTATAGTACAGACTATAGTACAGACTATAGTACAGACTATAGTACAGACTATAGTACAGACTATAGTACAGACTATAGTCCTGGCTATAGTACAGACTATAGTTCAGGCTATAGTACAGACTATAGTTCAGACTATAGTACAGAGTATAGTTCAGACTATAGTACAGACTATAGTTCAGACTATAGTACAGACTAGTCTACACTATAGTGCAGACTTTAGTCTACACTATAAACAATGCGAAAGTCTACACTATAGTATAGACTATAGTCTACACTATAGTCCAGACTATAGGCTACACAGTAGTCAGCTTTTAGTCCAGAAAATAGTAAAGATTTTAGTTGAAACTGTAGTTCAGATTTTAGTCCTGTGTATAGTCGTAACAGTAGTTTTGACTGTGGTCCTGACTAAAGTCCTGACTATATTCGTGACTATAGTCCTAACTATATCCATGTCTATATTTGTGACTACAGTCGTGACAAGATTTCTGACTATAGTTCTGACTTCAGTCCAGACTAAAGACTTGATTATACTCGAAATGCAGTCCAGTTTGTGGTCCTGACTATAGTCGTGATATATTTTGATTACAATCATGTAATCTAAAATAAGGTCCTATTGTCATCTATTGTTATAATCGCTCAAGACATGTCCGCCTTCAATTGGTTTTAACGTCTTTTGATTGATATATTTAAAACACTGTCTATTTAATCTCTTATTTATAAACATATTTCTCGGCCCCAACAAATTGCTTCTCTTTAATTCTCCAAAGTTGTTTTAATGTTTTGACACATTTCGCATTTATTTACCAACAAAATAAGCGATATAAGCGATAAGTAAATAAAAGAACTTTCGCTTTCAGCAACAAATTTAGGTGTCAATGAAATGACTTAATGGAGTGTTAACTGTAACTCTGTAGAAGTATGTATGTATCGGCATAACAATGTTAGACTTTGAGTTGCTTAATGTTGAAAAGTAATAGATAAAATTCAAATAATTTAAAAATAAAATACTCATATGTATAGAAGTACGTTAACGCACTGAAGGCCATTTTGTAATATTTAACAAAAATTTTGTTTAAAATACAATGTTTTAACAGCCTTGACAATAGTTTTGATCTTAAAGACAATTGAACTGGAAAGACAGATTTTTTTTAGATTTTTGGAAGTTGGTTTTTTGTTTAATTTTACAAATGATTGATTGTTAAACAATTAGTTAAAGAAGTTGAAAATGTGATTGTACTTCTGTTTAAGTAGGAATTTGTGGTATTTTTGATGACAGCTTTAACAATAAAAACTGAGTCATTTATCACTTGGGCCAAATGCTTTAAGTCGTGTGTTAAATAAGTTTGTTTCTTAAGTCTTTTGTTTAAAAGGGAGGCAAGCGTGTGTTCAGTACTATGATTCACCTTAAATAAATCAATTTTACACCCTCAACTTTTGTTTAACCAAATTATTATTTCCTTCAAAATTCAAATTAATTTATTTAATGTTTTTTTTTTATAAATTTTTGTATAATTATTTGGTTTAAATATCATTTAATTTTTCCATTCAACCTAAAGTTAATTGTGTGTAACAACATTTTGTTTGTTTTTATAACTATTTGCAAAACCTTGACAGTGATTTTAGTTTACAACTTGTTTTGTAGAATAAATTTTTTTATTATTTTTTTAGTTTTTAGTTAATTAACATTTTATTTACACCTGTTCTATGCCAAATATTGTTTTAAGAATTTTTAATAGTTTGTTTTTTTAATGAAGGTTATTAAGGCGCCAAAGTGTCTGTTAAATGTTTGAAGTTGGTTTTAAATTATACTCGTTTGCAAAGTTGTAAATTATTTAATAGTATGAAAATTAAATTTGTTTGTGTACTCGTAAACTTGAGGAAAGAATTAAAATAAATTTATTTAAAATATTTAACATCCGCTATGGGTAAAAAATTGCAAATTTGGAATAAGAAAACTCTTATAAATTATCTTCTCTTTTTTTTATAAAAAATTCTAAAAGTACCATTTGCATAACAAAAAGTTCTAAAAGCTCCTTTTTTAAAATTCCTAATGCATCTAAAGACATAGAAAGTCCAGAAAGTACTATTTAAAGAACGAAAAAGCTTGTCCTTACTCAGCACTCCGTATGTTTAGATTAATGTTGCCAAATTCAAAATAATCGAAAATTCCAAAAGTACCATGTGAAGAACGAATAAGTACCAAAAAAGTTCTCACTTATAGATTGTCAAGCACTCAGTATTCTGCATGTTATATTTTGCGGAAAATTTTAAAATTATCTTTTGATAAACGAAAAGGTACCAACAACTTAGGACTCTGGATCAGGACGGTTGTTTAATTTTATGAATTTTAGGTTCCAAATTATAGAAAACTCAAAAATTACTATTCGAAAAAACACACTTCTTATAAATTCTAATACGATCAGGACCTTTTGTGCTGAATTTCACAAAAAAGTACCAAAAAGTTCCTTCTTATTAAAACTTAGTTAGTTAGTTGGTTAGCTAGTTAGTTAGTAGTAGTTAGTAGTTAGTTAGTAGTTAGTTAGTAGTTGTTAGTTAGTTAGTTAGTTAGTTGTTAGTTAGTTAGTTAGTTAGTTAGTAGTTAGTTAGTTAGTTAGTTAGTTAGTTAGTTAGTTAGTTAGTAGTTAGTAGTTAGTAGTAGTAGTTAGTTCGTTAGTTAGTAGTTAGTTAGTTAGAGTTAGTTATTAGTAGTTAGTTAGTTAGTTAGTTAGTTAGTTCGTTAGTTAGTTAGTTTAGTTAGTTAGTTAGTTAGTTAGTTAGTTAGTTAGTTAGTTAGTTAGTAGTAGTTAGTGTTAGTTAGTTAGTTAGTTAGTTAGTTAGTTAGTTAGTTAGTTAGTTAGTTAGTTATTAGTTAGTTAGTTAGTTAGTTAGTTAGTTAGTTAGTTAGTTAGTAGTTAGTTAGTTAGTTAGTTAGTTAGTTAGTTAGTTAGTTAGTTAGTTAGTTAGTTAGTTAGTTAGTTAGTTAGTTAGTTAGTTAGTTAGTTAGTTAGTTAGTTAGTTAGTTAGTTAGTAGTTAGTTAGTTAGTTAGTTAGTTAGTTAGTTAGTTAGTTAGTTAGTTAGTTAGTTAGTTAGTTAGTTAGTTAGTTAGTTAGTTAGTTAGTTAGTTAGTTAGTTAGTTAGTTAGTTAGTTAGTAGTTAGTTAGTTAGTTAGTTAGTTAGTTAGTAGTTAGTTAGTTAGTTAGTTAGTTAGTTAGTTAGTTAGTTGTAGTTAGTTAGTTAGTTAGTTAGTTAGTTAGTTAGTTAGTTAGTTAGTTAGTTAGTTAGTTAGTTAGTTAGTTAGTTAGTTAGTTAGTTAGTTAGTAGTTAGTTAGTTAGTTAGTTAGTTAGTTAGTTAGTTAGTTAGTTAGTTAGTTAGTTAGTTAGTTAGTTAGTTAGTTAGTTAGTTAGTTAGTTAGTTAGTTAGTTAGTTAGTTAGTTAGTTAGTTAGTTAGTTAGTTAGTTAGTAGTTAGTTAGTTAGTTAGTTAGTTAGTTAGTTAGTTAGTAGTTAGTTAGTTAGTTAGTTAGTTAGTTAGTTAGTTAGTTAGTTAGTTAGTTAGTTAGTTAGTTAGTTAGTTAGTTAGTTAGTTAGTTAGTTAGTTAGTTAGTTAGTTAGTTAGTTAGTTAGTTAGTTAGTTAGTTAGTTAGTTAGTTAGTTAGTTAGTTAGTTAGTTAGTTAGTTAGTTAGTTAGTTAGTTAGTTAGTTAGTTAGTTAGTTAGTTAGTTAGTTAGTTAGTTAGTTAGTTAGTTAGTTAGTTAGTTAGTTAGTTAGTTAGTTAGTTAGTTAGTTAGTTAGTTAGTTAGTTAGTTAGTAGTTAGTTAGTTAGTTAGTTAGTTAGTTAGTTAGTTAGTTAGTTAGTTAGTTAGTTAGTTAGTTAGTTAGTTAGTTAGTTAGTTAGTTAGTTAGTTAGTTAGTTAGTTAGTTAGTTAGTTAGTTAGTTAGTTAGTTAGTTAGTTAGTTAGTTAGTTAGTTAGTAGTTAGTTAGTTAGTTAGTTAGTTAGTTAGTTAGTTAGTTAGTTAGTTAGTTAGTTAGTTAGTTAGTTAGTTAGTTAGTTAGTTAGTTAGTTAGTTAGTTAGTTAGTTAGTTAGTTAGTTAGTTAGTTAGTTAGTTAGTTAGTTAGTTAGTTAGTTAGTTAGTTAGTTAGTTAGTTAGTTAGTTAGTTAGTTAGTTAGTTAGTTAGTTAGTTAGTTAGTTAGTTAGTTAGTTAGTTAGTTAGTTAGTTAGTTAGTTAGTTAGTTAGTTAGTTAGTTAGTTAGTTAGTTAGTTAGTTAGTTAGTTAGTTAGTTAGTTAGTTAGTTAGTTAGTTAGTTAGTTAGTTAGTTAGTAGTTAGTTAGTTAGTTAGTTAGTTAGTTAGTTAGTTAGTTAGTTAGTTAGTTAGTTAGTTAGTTAGTTAGTTAGTTAGTTAGTTAGTTAGTTAGTTAGTTAGTTAGTTAGTAGTTAGTTAGTTAGTTAGTAGTTAGTTAGTTAGTTAGTTAGTTAGTTAGTTAGTTAGTTAGTTAGTTAGTTAGTTAGTTAGTTAGTTAGTTAGTTAGTTAGTTAGTTAGTTAGTTAGTTAGTTAGTTAGTTAGTTAGTTAGTTAGTTAGTTAGTTAGTTAGTTAGTTAGTTAGTAGTTAGTTAGTTAGTTAGTAGTTAGTTAGTAGTTAGTTAGTTAGTTAGTTAGTTAGTTAGTTAGTTAGTTAGTTAGTTAGTAGTTAGTTAGTTAGTTAGTTAGTTAGTTAGTTAGTTAGTTAGTTAGTTAGTTAGTTAGTTAGTTAGTTAGTTAGTTAGTTAGTTAGTAGTTAGTTAGTTAGTTAGTTAGTTAGTTAGTTAGTTAGTTAGTTAGTTAGTTAGTTAGTTAGTTAGTTAGTTAGTTAGTTAGTTAGTTAGTTAGTTAGTTAGTTAGTTAGTTAGTTAGTTAGTTAGTTAGTTAGTTAGTTAGTTAGTTAGTTAGTTAGTTAGTTAGTAGTTAGTTAGTTAGTTAGTTAGTTAGTTAGTTAGTTAGTTAGTTAGTTAGTTAGTTAGTTAGTTAGTTAGTTAGTTAGTTAGTTAGTTAGTTAGTTAGTTAGTTAGTTAGTTAGTTAGTTAGTTAGTTAGTTAGTTAGTTAGTTAGTTAGTTAGTTAGTTAGTTAGTTAGTTAGTTAGTTAGTTAGTTAGTTAGTTAGTTAGTTAGTTAGTTAGTTAGTTAGTTAGTAGTTAGTTAGTTAGTTAGTTAGTTAGTTAGTTAGTTAGTTAGTTAGTTAGTTAGTTAGTTAGTTAGTTAGTTAGTTAGTTAGTTAGTTAGTTAGTTAGTTAGTTAGTTAGTTAGTTAGTTAGTTAGTTAGTTAGTTAGTTAGTTAGTTAGTTAGTTAGTTAGTTAGTTAGTTAGTTAGTTAGTTAGTTAGTTAGTTAGTTAGTTAGTTAGTTAGTTAGTTAGTTAGTTAGTTAGTTAGTTAGTTAGTTAGTTAGTTAGTTAGTTAGTTAGTTAGTTAGTTAGTTAGTTAGTTAGTTAGTAGTTAGTTAGTTAGTTAGTTAGTTAGTTAGTTAGTTAGTAGTTAGTTAGTTAGTTAGTAGTTAGTTAGTTAGTTAGTTAGTTAGTTAGTTAGTTAGTTAGTTAGTTAGTTAGTTAGTTAGTTAGTTAGTTAGTAGTTAGTTAGTTAGTTAGTTAGTTAGTTAGTTAGTTAGTTAGTTAGTTAGTTAGTTAGTTAGTTAGTTAGTTAGTTAGTAGTTAGTTAGTTAGTTAGTTAGTTAGTTAGTTAGTTAGTTAGTTAGTTAGTTAGTTAGTTAGTTAGTTAGTTAGTTTAGTTAGTTAGTTAGTTAGTTAGTTAGTTAGTTAGTTAGTTAGTTAGTTAGTTAGTTAGTTAGTTAGTTAGTTAGTAGTTAGTTAGTTAGTTAGTTAGTTAGTTAGTTAGTTAGTTAGTTAGTTAGGTTAGTTAGTTAGTTAGTTAGTTAGTTAGTTAGTTAGTTAGTTAGTTAGTAGTAGTTAGTTAGTTAGTTAGTTAGTAGTTAGTTAGTTAGTTAGTAGTTAGTTAGTTAGTTAGTTAGTTAGTTAGTTAGTTAGTTAGTTAGTTAGTTAGTTAGTTAGTTAGTTAGTTAGTTAGTTAGTTAGTTAGTTAGTTAGTTAGTTAGTAGTTAGTTAGTTAGTTAGTTAGTAGTTAGAGAAGTATACTTTGGTCGGATTAAAAATTTATCGGTCTGTGCAGTATGTGGTTCCTTTATACCCCTAGATATACGAAAAACATTCAAAACTCCTTATCTAGTAGGTCCACATGTTTGACCACAAAATATTTGTATTGTCTGCTTACAAAACTTACCTTTTTTCAAATCTTTTCAGAATTTTAACTTTTATCAACAGTTATAATTTTTAATTTAATACAAAAATGTTTAAAATGCTTTCCAATTATTTGAAAGGTAATGCAATAAAGTATTAAAATTAGCAACAATTCATAAAAAATATTTCATACAAACTTTTTAAATAATTTTTTAAAATTTAACCTTTTTTGACATCCTCACTAAAACTTACGTATTTAAAATATAAAAAATTTATAAATTAAATAAAAAATAGTTGAAGTATTTTTTTCTTTTTATAAGTAAAAGACGACCTCAAGATATGATGAAAAAGAGTTAGTTGTCATAAAAAATTTTAATATTTTTTTTTAAATTTTTTCAAACTTTTGAACATGTTAGCAAAAATGTGTACATTTTCTTTAGTAAAAAAGTATAAATTAAGACGAAAAGTTGTAAGATATATTTTTAATATTTTAAAAATACAAATTATAGTAAACTCTTAAAAATATAAACTATTTAAAAGATAACATTTATAATATACTTTTTAAGTGTTTAATAAAAATTTGACAATTGACTACATAGTTAAAATATTAACTGTTTGTCCACTAAGTACATGATATATTAAGTACTCGTGTACATAATAGATAAAATATGTATTATCTAATACACGACCTCTTTTAACCTCTTCAAGAAATTAACTGCTAATAAAAATATTAATATGTGTCTTTATATACATAAGTCCTTAAAATTCGACCATGTTTATAAAACCTTGTATAATTTTCACAGTAAAAATTTATAACTACTAACTATAGTTTTAACGTGTTTTAAAATATTTACATCTATATTTTATATAGATGTAAATATAAAAATTGTTATATCAATTCGAAAAATAAGTCGAATGAAAACGTTACAATCTTAAAATCTATTTCGAAACTATAATGTTTAATAGGAACGATAATTTCACAAACAATCACTTGTCATTTTGCGTCTGTATTAAATATACGTGGGATCTACTTCAAAACCATTTAAGTCTCAATCTTTCTCTACAAAACTCTAGTGTATTAATGACCTATTTAAAGGCTAAATTATAACTTTTATAATTTACCAAGATTCTGAGATTGCTCCAACCTTATTTTAATAGAGTTTAAGCTCCATTTATGTCGAGCTTTCGACATAAGTCTAAAATTGCAAGATTGGTTGGTAATGTCTTTAAACCTTTCGAAGATCAGTCTTAATATAAGAATTTCACATCAGAGATTTTTTAGCCTGTCACTTCTGGTTAAGGCAAATCCCAAAACCATTTCGTCCACAACCTTATTACCCGATATATTGCAACACTCTCATAGACCATTTACAATCCTTCACCATACTTTCAAGTGTATACGTGTACAGCTGTAGTTCTATCTCACGATCGAACTATTGGCTTCGCTAATATTGTATGTGAGAGATCCGTCGTTTAAAAAACTTGTTTGAAAATTATATATGACTTTGAAAGAAGTTGACGAAACTTATTTGAACAAAACTTGTCGACGTGGAAGAATTGAACTTTGTCGAATTTGAGCTATATGTTCTTTCGTAATTGATAAACATGCTATAAATCTATTCTTAGTCCGCCAACTTCTTCAAAGAGATTTAAAAAAGTCAAGGAAACTCTCATGACCGAAGAAGACAAGGGATACAAGGGAATTATTCAACTATGTTAGGTTAGGTTTCACAGACTGCTTACTGCCAGGAGTCAAGCTTTACCTGGATCCTATAGGTAACTTTGTATTGTCCGAAGGAAAGAGAATAAATTAGAAGGGCAAAGATGTGTATATAGTCTCATTATTTAAGTAATGAGCAACAGAAAGATCAACGTGTGAGACTAGGGTCCTATAGGTCCCTTTGTATTGTCTTAAGGAAAGGTGGAAGAGAAAGATTATGGAAATGGTTTAAGAGAAAGAAAGGTAAAGAGAATAAATTAGAAGCGCAAAGATGTGTATATAGTCTCTTTAATAAAATAATGAGCAACAGAAAGATCAACGTGTGAGACTAAGTTCAAGTTCGCATCCATTTTGACAAATTTAGAAATGCGAATATACGTTCCAGTTGAACGTTTGAGAGATAAGATAGATCAGAAAACTATCACGATCAAAAGTTTGATAACGGATCGTTTCTAGGGTCGGGCAGTTACAGAGAAGATGAGTAATTCTTTCCTCCTCATGCGTCTTGCATTGTTTTCAAACCTACAATGACCAGTTATAACTGATAAAAGAGCGCTCAAATGCAATCTACTGGGACCTGCTAGATAGGGTGTTTTATGTGGATCCATACAAGGCCACATCGATCTAGTGAACGAGCAAGTATGTTCATGAGACCGAAAGCCGAAGTGCTTTACGTGAGTACCTGCCGTGTTGGCCTATCTCACGGTGGTCTTTTCCAACCACTGGGTGAGCTTCAATCTTCAATGAAGAAATCAGGTGGCAGTTTTTCATGGCTAAGCCGGTCCATGTACAAGCACGTTGCTGAATACGTGAGTAAAACATTACTTCCGTTTACAATTACGCAGATGGGATGGCCTCTGTTCATTCGGCAACAGCACCTAGAGACGTAACCGATAGACAAAAATACGAATCCATCAAAGAAGCCGAGACTTTGTTTTTACCCACAGTGGCACACTGTGGTAATTCTGATATGAACAGTGTTTACTCCGAACATATCTGGGAAAGGAAGGAAAATTCAATGGTATAATTTGTATATTATACCTTTCATCCATCGTCATTCAATCCAGCACACGCATTCATTCGACACATTCATAAGAGAAAAACATACGATACACTTATTCTAGGTAAACGGGTGGGTGAGGCTCGCATACCCCACATTCGTCCCGTACCATAAACAATTAACACAAACTCATTTCCAACGCTTAGTCCCACAGTCACTCCTCTGTGGGGTATCTGTTGTTTCGGCAACAGCACCGAACTTATCCCGAAATATTGAATTTACCCTACATCAGTCCTTTAACCGCAACTTACCCTCCCAGCGAATTTGGGTTTAAACCACAGCCACTACGTTGATCCAGAAGGAACCTCAACCAACTGACCAGTCAGGACATAGTTCTGCGAGCAACTGGCCACACGTAGTACCAGATTATGTAGTTCTCTGGTTAGACCCCATGTCAAATCATACCAAGGACTAGACGAGGAGTGAAGTGACATCACCAGTTTATAGTCCCGGCAGACTAGAGGCACTGATAGCACCTCTTTACCACGGGATTGCAATACATCATTATGGGACATTTTATTATAGAAACATGCCCCGGGGGATGCTCATGAGACCATCGGTCTTGAGCTAAACTATAACTTTTATCGGATATATGCTTCTTAATGGCCGATATATAGGGCACTACAGAACTGGTCTATATAGCCGAGCTATATAGCCATCGTCTTTCCCTATTGTTGTCGGTTGTATCCCCGTGTTCTTTGACCCAAACCAGGGTAATTGTTGAATGTTTCAACATCTCATTTAGAGACGCACGGCATTCTCGGAAAAGTCTTGATGTAGAATATACACCGATCAGGGATTTAATAGAAGCTTAACTTTTTAATTTGTAGGTCTAAATGAGATTTTTGTTCCAAATTTAGTTAGAGTTATTCAACTAACTTCCGCCAAGCTTAATTCAAAACAGAATCCCCTACGGTCTCTTAGAATAATGGAATCATGAATAGGATCACAAAAATTCTAAGGCTGATGTCAGAGTGGGCGCTACAAGCAAGAGTTTGTAGCGCCCACTCTGACATCAGCCTAAGAGGTGACCCTAACGAGAAGAGAATGAAATTGGACGAACAGATTGAGACTTTGTCATTGTGACTGTCATTGTCAGACTTTTGATGAATGTAGATACAAATGTCTTGGTCATTCCAGATATTAGATCGTTCACAAAAACAGTTTGGAAAATTACAAGAAACAACGTCCAAGGCACTTAGCTTCTGAATATTGGTTTATAATTTCATACAAAAGTTTTATCATTTCATTTTACCCTTTTCTTTCACTGCCATTTTACACCTTCGTGTCCAAAGATCATTTTTTTCTTTCTTGGCCACATTTTGTGTTATTTAAAATCAATATATGAATTTAATTGTTAAGAAAACAAATTGATATGAAAAGCAACGGCATTTCATCAATATGAATGCATTATTTCATTCGTAAATAAAATACAGTGATAGAAAATAATGATAATTTCTTTAAAATGCAAATGAATGCACACACAGAAAATGGGTGGATACTGTTGAAAAGAAAATTGTTTATAATAAAACAAATAATAAAGAAGAAAGTTTTCTTTTTTAGAATTATATTCTAAGAAATTTATGGACTAAATTTGTCGACTATTATTAAAATTATAGAGTTTGAGATAAAAAAAAAACAAGAAATTTTTTATGTATAATTAAACAGATAAATTTTAACAAACAAAACAAGAATTTTAAATAAAACCACACACATATTTTTTAAAAGTTTTTTGTAAAGATTAAAAAGAAGAAAATGCAGTTGTCCAATAAAAAACTATATATTTGAATATTAAAGACGTCAAGCTGCATTTTTTGTTTAGAGGTTAAAATGCTTAAGTTTAAACTATTAAGTAAAGCAGTTATCAGTTATTAAGGTTCTTGAAGAAGTTAACCTCTATGGCTTTTTTGTAGAAGGGGGAATGTTAATAACATGACCTAAAAATCTTTAAAATATGTAAACAAACATAAACTTATTAACATAAATTAAATAAAATTTAAATATCTTCGACTACTGCACTGACCTTGCCTTGTGTTGTTTTTTCTAAATTAAGAAAATAATTAAAATTTGTCATGTGTGTTTTTCTCCCCTAATATTTACTCTAAACTTTTAAAAGCATTTAGCTCATATTTCATGTCATTGCCCACACTTGAGAGGGGGAAACAGAAACTATTTTCTTGTTTTCAATTTGTGTGGAATTTTTTTGTTTTATTTTTTTTTTTTTTTTTTGATGGGCGCACATGTTCATTTAATTTTGAAGGTGCTCGAGCACAACAAATTAATAACATGGTACTGAAGCATAACAAAATTTCTTACAATTTATGTTGTTCTGTGCAAATAACTAATTTTCACATACCACATCAATGTGTGTCTGTCTAGTTTGCACATGCTCATACAGTCATATTGATGCAACAATGTTGTGAAAATTATTGGCGAAAAAAAGAGAAAAACCAAACAATAACTAAAAGAAAACAATCAATAATAGTAAATAACACTTGAATAAAAACAAAAGACTTAAGAAAGAAACTTGTTAGAAATAACAAACCAACAACAAATTGAGTGAGAGTATAAAAGTGTGAGTGTTTTAAAAGAGAATTGAGTGATTTTTTTTTTTTGGTTTGTTTTGTTTTGTTGTCAAACTTCAGCTGGAAAATGTAAACAAAAATTAAGAATGAAATGGTAAACAAAAACAAAGTAGACTTAGGCAATACCAAAACCGGTTTAAAAAGTCGAAAAGTTTAAAAATATTTGTTTATATTTTTTTGTTTAGTTTAAAGGAATAAAAACAAAGCAAACAAAATAATAACCCACAGTCCTATAAAGACTATGCTACAAAATGATCTATAGTGAAGACTATCTATAGTCAATATTACAGATCTACAGTCAAGACTATAGACTGAACTATACTCAAGACTACAGACTAATCAATACTGAAGACTATAGACTGATCTATAGACAAGACCACAGACTGACCTATGTGATATGGAACACGATCCTTCAATATTACATGCTACACGTTCAATACATATCACAATACAGCAAATATCACGATATATATTGAACGTGTGACACTGCCCTATAGTTAGGACTATAACTTGATTTATAGTCAAGACTATATACTGATCTATAGTCTGGACTATAAATTGATCTATAGTCAGGGCTATAGACTGAACTATACTCAAGACTATAGACTGATCTATAATCAAGACTTTAGACTGATCTATAGTCAAGAACATAGACAGATCTATAGCCAAGACTATAGACTGATCTATAGTCAAGACTATAGACTGATCTATAGTCAAGACTATAGACTGCTCCATAGTCGAGACTATAGACAGATCTATAATCAAGACTATAGACAGATCTATAGCCAAGACTATAGACTGATCTATAGTCAAGACTATAGACTGATCTATAGTCAAGACTATAGACTGATCTATAGTCAAGACTATAGACTGATCTATAGTCAAGACTATAGACTGATCTATAGTCAATACTATAGACAGATCTATAGCCAAGACTATAGACTGATCTATAGTCAAGACTATAGACTGATCTATAGTCAAGACTATAGACTGATCTATAGTCAAGACTATAGACTGATCTATAGTCAAGACTATAGACTGATCTATAGTCAAGACTATAGACTGATCTATAGTCAAGACTATAGACTGATCTATAGTCAATACTATAGACTGATCTATAGTCAATACTCTAGACTGATCTATGGTTAAGACTATAGACTGATTTATAGACAGATCTATGATCAAGACTATAAACTAATCTATATTCTAGACTATAGACTGATCTATACTCAAGACTATAGACTGATCCATAGTCAAGACTATAGACTGATGTATAGTCAAGACTATAGACTGATCTATAGTCAAAATCTATACTCCATACTTTAGAATGATCTGATCTTTAGCCAAGACTGTAAACTGAGCTATAGTCCAGATTTTAGACCGATCTATACAGTCTATATATTGTCCAGATTATAGATTGTAGAATGATCTATAGTCCAGATTATAGACTGATCTATAGTCCAGACTATAGACTGGTCTACAGTCCAGATTATAGACTGATCTATAGTCAATACTATAAACTGATCTTTGCCCAAGACTGTGAACTGATCTATAGTCAAGACTATAGACTGATCTACAGTCAAGACTGTAGACTGATCTATAATCAAGACTATAGGCTGATCTATAGTCAAGACTATATACTGATCAATAGTCAAAACTACATACTGATATATAGTCAAGACTATAGACAAATCTATAGTCAATACTATATATTGATCTATTGTAAAGACTATAGACTGATCTAGAGTTAAAACTATACACTATCTAAGGTCAAGAATAGCGACTGATCTACAGTCAAGATTATAGAGTGATCTGCAGTTAAGACTACATACTGATCCATAGTCAAGATTATAGAATTACCGATAGTCAAGAATGTAGACTGATAGATAGTCAAAATTATAGACTGATTAATAGTCAAGCCTATAGGCTGATTTGAAGTCAAGACTATTTATTGAACTTTAATCCATATAACAGACTGATCTAAACTGTAGACTATAGTCAGATCTACATATGTATAGTCAAGACTTTAAACTAAAACATTGTTGTATTAAAAAGCATGAATATTTTTTAATTTATTACAAAACCTCAGTTAAATAATTATTATGTTTGAGTTGAATTTTTAACAATGTTTACATTGTTTATTGCATTTTCTCATTATAAAAAATTCAGTCAAGTGAAAATAGTTCATAATCAATTATTTATAAGAAAAGCAAAACAAAAGAAACTAAATAACTAAAACTAATAAATTTTAAATGTCAGTCATTTAAAATATATAATAAAAAAATCAGCCAAAGCGAATAATAAATATCTCATGACACAAATGTGGCACATTTCCTGAAACCGTTGCAAACCTTTAAAAAATCCTTGATTGACACAGAAAAAGATAAACCAATTCAATTTATTGGAAAAAAAAAAACAAAAACCCAGTGACCTACTTATTGCTAAAATTTACCGGTTTTTAGCTTTATATTTTTTTAATAAATTTTCAAAACCATTATTATTGAATGCTGTTTAAATGCAAGTAAGTTGGTAAAAGGAGTTTTTACCTAAAAAGTCATATTGTTTTCCGCTTGATTGCCTTGTTTGTGGTAAACACATGTTTTTTTTTTTTTTTTAATTTATTATTAAGAAAAAAACAACAATATAAAAAGTTGTAAAATGTTTATATTTTGCACGTTGCAAATTATCAACATTTTTAAAATTGAGCACTTTGCTATTTGAGTCGAGTATGTTGTTGTGTTAACTTTGATTCACTCTTAAAAATGCTTTTAAATGAGAATTAATTGTTTCATAAAATTTTGAGTGTTTTTGTATTTAAGACTTGTTTTGTTTTTGCTTAAATGTTGTAATGTTTTGAAAAATTATTTAGCAACATGTCATTAATCATAGAACCACTTCAAATGTACTTTGGTTGTAGTTTAAATTTAGCTTTAATTCAAATATTAACGTTTTAAGGATTTTTGTGTAATGAATTTTGAAAAAAAAAAACTTATACCATTTCTGAAGACGAAATTTATTCGCTATTTTGGTAAAGAGGCTGCTGCAGAATGTAGTTTCTATGAAATGTTTTGTTCCACAAGCTAGAAATAGATTGAACTATAGTTAAGATAATCGACTTTGAGCCTTTACTATAGATCAGTAGAACCTTGACTGTAAATCAATCCATAGTTTTAACATAGATTACTCCATAGTGCTGACTACAGATAAGTAAATAGTCTTAACTACAAATAAGATAAATAAGTCTTGACTATATATCAGTCTATAGTCTTGACTGTAGATCAGTCTATAGTCTTGACTGTAGAACAGTCTATAATCGTGACTGTGGTACAGTTCGAAGGCTTGACTATAGAATAGTCTATAGTCTTGACTATAGAATAGTCTACAGTCTTGACTACAGAATAGTCTATAGTCTTGACTACAGAATAGTCTATATAGATCAGTCTATAGTCTTGACTATATATCAGTCTATAGTCTTAACTATAGATCAGTCTATATAGTATTGACTACAGATCAGTCCATAGTCTTTACTATAGATCAGTCTATAGTCTTGACTATAGATAAGTGTATAGTATTGACTATAGATCAGTCTAAAGTATTGACTATAGATCAGTCTATAGTATTAACTATAGATCAATCTATAGTATTGACTATATATCAGTCTATAGTCTTGACTATAGATTAGTCTATAGTCTTGACTATAGATTAGTTTATAGTCTTGACTATAGATCAGTCTATAGTCTGGACTATAGATCAGTCTAGAGTATAGACTATAGATAAGTCTAGAGTCTAGACTATAGATCAGTCTACAGTCTAGACTATAGATCAGTCTGTAGTCTTGACTATAGATCAGTCTATAGTCTTGACTATAGATCAGTCTATATTCTTGACTAAAGATCTGTCTATAGTCTTGACTATAGATCAGTCTATTTTCTTGACTATAGATCAGTCTATAGTCTTGACTATATATTAGTCTATAGTTTTAACTACAAATCAGTCTATAGTCTTGACTTTAGATCAGTATATAGTCTTGCCTGTAGATCAGTATATAGTCTTGACAGTACATCAGTATATAATCTTAAACATAAGTCTTTAGTCATGACTTAGGTCAGTCTATAGTCTTAACTATAGATCCGTCTATAGTCTTAATTATAGATCAGTCTATAGTCTTAACTATAGATCAGTCTATAGTCTTGACTACAGATCAGTCTATAGTCTTTATTATAGATCAGTCTATAGTCTTAACTATAGATCAGTCTATAGTCTTGACTATAGATCAGTCTATTGTCTTAAATATAGATCAGTCTATAGTCTTGACTAAAAATCAGTCTTGACTATAGATCAGTCTATAGTCTTAACTATAGATCAGTCTATAGTCTTGACTATAGATCAGTCTATAGTCTTAACTATAGATCAGTCTATAGTCTTGACTAAAAATCAGTCTTGACTATAGATCAGTCTATAGTCTTAACTATAGATCAGTCTATAGTCTTGACTTTAGATCAGTCTATAGTCCTGACTGACCAGAATTTATATATAAGCGTCTAACACATCTTCATTGGCAATACATCATACAAATTTTTTTCTTTTCTTCCAGAACACAACCTCAAAATACCGCCTGTCAAGCCATGAAAGACAAAAGATGCTGTTGGACTAGAGGCAAGGTTATTGGCGGTAGTTCTGTGCTCAATACTATGTTATATATTAGAGGCAATAAAAGAGATTTCGATCAGTGGGCCTCGTTTGGTAATCCAGGCTGGAGTTATGAAGATGTCTTGCCTTACTTCCGTAAATCGGAAGATCAAAGAAATCCCTACTTGGCGAAAAATAAAAGATATCATGGCACGGGTATGTACTAACGCTATAAATATTTTCAGAACCTTTAATGAATCTTGAAAATTTCTTTTATTTAGGTGGCTTATGGACTGTACAAGATGCTCCCTATAATACACCCTTGGGACCAGCCTTTTTACAAGCTGGCGAAGAAATGGGTTATGATATAGTTGATGTTAATGGTGAACAACAGACCGGTTTTGCTTTCTATCAGTTCAATATGAGACGTGGTTCACGCAGCTCTACTGCTAAGTCTTTCTTGAGACCAGCACGTTTAAGGAAAAATCTTCATGTAGCTTTATTTTCTCATGTTACCAAAGTTTTGACTCATCCTCAGACCAAAAGAGCTACGGGTGTGCAATTTATACGTAATGGCAAATTACAAACAGTTTACGCCACTCGAGAAGTTATTTTATCAGCAGGAGCTATAGGCTCTCCACATCTTATGATGTTATCGGGCATAGGACCAGCAGATGAGCTACAAAGAGTCGGTTTGCCTTTAGTGCATCATTTGCCCGGTGTGGGTCAAAATTTACAGGATCATATTGCTGTGGGTGGCATAGCTTTTCTTATCGATTATCCCATATCCATAGTAATGAAGAGAATGGTTAATATTAATACAGCCCTACGTTATGCTATAACCGAGGACGGGCCCTTAACCTCTAGTGTAGGTTTGGAGGCTGTGGCCTTTATCAATACCAAATATGCTAATGCTAGTGATGATTGGCCTGATATGAGTTTTATGATGACTTCGGCTTCTGTTATGTCAGATGGTGGTTCTCAAGTCAAGGTGGCCCATGGTTTAACTGATGAATTCTACAATGATATGTACAGTGAAGTTAGTAATCGCGATGTTTTCGGTATATTCCCTATGATGTTGAGACCTAAGAGTAAAGGTTTTATAAAACTGGCTTCCAAGAACCCTCTACGTTATCCTCTGCTCTATCACAACTATCTAACCCATCCTGATGATGTTAATGTCTTAAGAGAAGGTGTTAAAGCGGCTGTAGCCATGGGTGAAACTCAAGCTTTGAAAAGATTTGGCGCACGCTTTTGGTCTAAGCAATTGCCAAATTGTCGACATTTACCTCACTTTACCGATGAGTATTGGAATTGTGCTATACGCCAGTATACCATGACAATTTATCACATGTCGGGCACTGCCAAAATGGGTCCACCCACCGATCCCTGGGCCGTGGTAGATCCTCAACTAAGAGTGTATGGCATTCCCGGCTTAAGAGTCATAGATGCCAGTATTATGCCCGCCATTACCAATGGCAATATTCACGCACCCGTGGTAATGATTGCCGAAAAGGGTGCCGATATGATTAAAGAACTTTGGCTAGGTTCTTCGCAATATCGCGTGCGGCGTAGTGCTGATGACAAACCCGATATTTGCAATATTACCGATACCTCAAGTAGTAGTTTAGGCTTAAATAATTTCGATGACATTTCGTAGCAAGTGTGTTCATAATTTAGTTACTTTTTTCCAAATAATATTTAGTTAGTTTATTAATTAATTAATTTGTTTAAAATTTGATATTTATTGAATTGAAATTTTTACCAGTTTTTTTATAAGCAATTTTTCATGATTTTTAGTCTGTTCGGTTACCAGTGAAGTTGTTTTCTTATAAAAGTTTTGTTAATTTTTTGTTTCTAGTTTTATTTAATTATTTTAAATATTTGTAAATATTTCAGTCACTTAATGTTACAAAACGTAATTTTTAAGTAATTTTTATTTAATTTTAAGTTTATTTTTAAATGATAAAGAAAGAAAAATAAATTTTTTAATTTAAATAAGAAAAATTTGTTAAAAAAAAGATTTTTATTTTTAACGGAATTGAAATGTTTTGTAATTGGAACTAGATTTTACTTTTCACTTTTTCACGGAAAACTTGAGATTTCTAAATAGGCTGATGAATTTAGTTCAGATCTATCAAATATTTGATGGGAAAGCTACTTATTTGATCTTAATTGTTTATTTTATCTCATATATAACTCATAAAATATACGCTTAAAAGTGATTAAGTAAAGCCAAATCTCGATTTTTTGGGGTAACGTCTTTTTTGTTAAATATTTGATGGATGTGAATTAAGCTTTAGATGCATAGATCTAACATCTTAAATATCTGATAAGTAGTATGGGTGTGGAGCAATAGACAGATTGTCTATTTTTCAAAACTTTTTGTTTGGACATTCTAAATCCGAATACCAACAATGTCCTTCAAGTCGAGTATATATACATACTTCTCAGATGGTTAACGGCACTGGATCGTAAATTTTCTCCTATGAGCTTAAATTGTTATTTTCCCCTGGTTTATTGGAAGACTTCGATGCACTGATGGAGTTTTAGTTTTTATCCGAGATATAACTAATTTGTTCAGGTTCTTTACAAGACTGGTTCCTTTGAAATCTATTTTACCTGTGACGTATTTACTACGACTAGGTGAGTAAATTATTTCAGGGTTTGATCAGAACACCAATCTTTTCTAGAGCCACTGCAGTCAGTAGCCCGTCGGAGTTGTCCTGTATTGGCTATTGATAAGATCTGTTTGGTATATATGTGGTAATACTTGGTTGAAACGCGGAAAAAATGTTGATTAAAGAACATAAATACATAAGGGTTCATAGGAACTCTTCTATATTGACTCAAATTAGTGATTCCCTCTTCTTTGTCTGGGTATTCATTGCGATTTATTCATGATGCCGGTCGTGCTGTGACATGATTACTATACTATGACAGGACTAAGATATCATCATAGTTACCAAACATGCAAAGCTTTTTCATGTACAAAAACGCGACCTGTGTGATTTTCTGAAAACATTCGAGTGGTGAACTGTAACTAGTCCAGCTTGTGGACGAAAAAGGCCAAGACTAATGACTAATTATAGAAAAAAAAAGCTCCAGATGCTCCGATGAGATAAATTCTCCAACTCTCGACGGCTAATTAGGAATTACCTATGACTAGGGAACGAATAAACGAAACGTACGATGCAAGCCGATGAGTGAAATTCAGCTCTAAAACGACGAAATACGAATTGGAAAAGTTTCTCAAATAGTTTTGACAAATACAAGGCAATGTGCTGATTGGTCTAAAGGATGACCATCAAATCCTTATCTGGTTTCGGTAACGGTATTATTTTGGAGTTCTCAAAAAACAACATAAAATTATGTTTATGATTTTCAGAACTAATATTTATTAATTCAGAACCTGCTTCTGTACTTTGTAACATCTAACACCCTAATACAAAGCTATTTGTGGGGGATTTGGTTGGAATATACTACTTAAATGTTCTGAGAATACTATGGCTTTATCCTTTGAACTTCGTGCCCAAGTTCCATTTAATTTCTTTATGGACTTTGGCCAATATATTTTAAGCTGTCTTTCAAAGGAAGACATTTGTGTGCTAAGTATTGCTTAAACTTTTAATAAAGTTTCGATTTACGTGATCTTCCGAATTAATACTTGATTTGATCAGGAATCTTTCAGGGATCAGAAGGACTATAAAATCTAAGTGGTTTCTTGACATGAGAAATTGAAATCTTCACTTTTCAAATATAACGTTTATTTTAAAATAAATGGAGTAAACATTTGATTCACCTTGTTAAATAAAATGTTTAGCAAAGACATCAACCGTTTATAGAAACTTACCGCATTTAGCAAGTTCACTATATACATAATAACGTGGGGAAAAGCTTACCTAAAATGAAAGAAACAAAAATATTAAATTAACAATGTTGTCAATGTTGGATTATATAAATATATATGACAAATAATGTTTAAGTTATAAGTTTCGTTATATTTTCGAAAATTTATTACAATTTAAAAGTGGCGAGATGTATGATATCGTAACATTCCTTAGAGTTCGACTTTGTCTTCCAAAGAAGAAATCACTTATACATGTCTAGTCTAGTCTAGTGTAGTCTAGTCTAGTCTAGTCTAGTCTAGTCTAGTCTAGTCTAGTCTAGTCTAGTCTAGTCTATAGTCTAGTCTATAGTCTAGTCTATAGTCTGGTCTATAGTCTAGTCTATAGTCTAGTCTATAGTCTAGTCTATAATCTAGTCTATAGTCTAGTCTATAGTCTAGTCTATAGTCTATAGTCTAGTCTATAATCTAGTCTATAGTCTAGTCTATAGTCTAGTCTATAGTCTAGTCTATAATCTAGTCTATAGTCTAGTCTATAGTCTAGTCTATAGTCTAGTCTATAGTGTAGTCTATGGCCTAGTCTATAGTCTAGTCTATAGTCTAGTCTATAGTCTAGTCTATAGTCTAGTCTATAGTCTAGTCTATAGTCTAGTCTATAGTCTAGTCTATAGTCTAGTCTATAGTCTAGTCTATAGTCTAGTCTATAGTCTAGTCTATAGTCTAGTCTATAGTCTAGTCTATAGTCTAGTCTATAGTCTAGTCTATAGTCTAGTCTATAGTCTAGTCTATAGTCTAGTCTATAGTCTAGTCTATAGTCTAGTCTATAGTCTAGTCTATAGTCTAGTCTATAGTCTAGTCTATAGTCTAGTCTATAGTCTAGTCTATAGTCTAGTCTATAGTCTAGTCTATAGTCTAGTCTAGTCTAGTAGTCTAGTCTATAGTCTAGTCTATAGTCTAGTCTATAGTCTAGTCTAGTCTATAGTCTAGTCTAGTCTAGTCTATAGTCTGTCTAGTAGTCTATAGTCTATAGTATAGTCTAGTAGTCTAGTCTATAGTCTAGTCTACTAGTCTAGGTCTATAGTCTAGTCTATAGTCTAGCTCTAGTCTAGTCTAGTCTATAGTCTAGTCATAGTCTAGTCTATAGTCTAGTCCTATAGTCTAGTCTATAGTCTAGGCTATAGTCTTCTAGTCTATAGTCTAGTCTATAGTCTAGTCTATAGTCTAGTCTCTAGTCTAGTCTATAGTCTAGTCTATAGTCTAGTCTATAGTCTAGTCTATAGTCTAGTCTATAGTCTAGTCTATAGTCTAGTCTATGTCTAGTCTATAGTCTAGTCTATAGTCTAGTCTATAGTCTAGTCTATAGTCTAGTCTATAGTCTAGTCTATAGTCTAGTCTAGTCTAGTCTATAGTCTAGTCTAGTCTAGTCTATAGTCTAGTCTAGTCTAGTCTATAGTCTAGTCTATAGTCTAGTCTATAGTCTAGTCTATAGTCTAGTCTATAGTCTTGTCTATAGTCTTGTCTATAGTCTAGTCTATAGTCTTGTCTATATTCTATGGTAGGTATCTTGGTTGGACATGACGAATCCAGAGAATGTGTCCTAACTATATCAGAATACTTTGGGAGCGAGGTTTTATCGGATATAACATCCCAATATTTTACAATGTTGCCGCAACAGCGCTTTTAATACAACTGATTCTGAAAAAATCATAGTTCTTGACATTAACAAATGTTCTTTTTATTAATAAACTTTAAAAATAATCATAAACTCCAACGTATTTCTGTTCTATATTTCTTATTCATTAATATTTATATACAGCAATCTGAACCAGTAATAAATTAAAGTCGAAATGATTAGAATCTATTACAACTGATAGAAATTAAAGATTCATTTTTACGCCACAATGCATTAAACAAGAGCGTTAACTGACTTCTAGTTAGTGCAAGCAAACTAAAATTATAAATAGTTATAGAATTTATACTAAACATTTAAACAATTACTTTGTTTCTGTTAAAAAGGAAGTGGAATTTTTATGGTTTTAAACAATTGCTTAAAAAATATAACTAAATAATAGATTGTTAAAATTGTTTTAAATGTTTTTAGCCTTGAGCTGATAATTGCATGAGTTTTAGCTATAAAATTAGAATTTGAAATGATTTTAAAACAATTTTTATAAAATATACAATTAAGAAAATTAAGAGAATTACAATTGAAGTTACGCATAATATTTGTTGATTTTCCTATAATAAAAACAAGTTAGAGTGCTATATTCGGCTGAGCCGAATCTTAAATACCCTCCACCAGCAACTTTTGTTTTAATACATTTCTAATTAATAAAATATTTGTAGAAATAAGTTTTCTCATGTCTTAAATAGAAAAATCCCAAGATTTAAACAGCTTAAATCTACTACAATTCCAAGATTTATTGAACATTAGAAACGCCACTTTCATTTAAATTTTTATAGCGCCCTAAGATATGCTTTAGCGATATCTCGTATTTGCATGTGTGCATGTGTGTGGAAGATTTAAAGATTTTAAAAATACATACATATATATAATTTTGTTCTACACAAATTGATAATGCAAATAGTTAAATACGGCTAAAGCGCTTTTAGGGGCAGGACCTAGTATGAGAGATATGACCAAATATAGACCGATCGTGAAAAATTTTTGAAATAGCATTAAGTGCTTTTTGCATTACAAAATAGTATTTATGAACAAAAATAGTATTTATTTATATCATTATTTGGTAATGAGTTATGTGCGTTTAAGTGATTTTCGGGAGGGGACCTTATATGGGTGCTATGACCAGTTATGGACCGATCGGAAAAAAAATTATCTGTAATATTTCTGTGCATATGAGTAATATTTGTACCATATGGATATCTTAATTACGTAATGAGTTATGCGCATTTAAGTGATTTTCGGGAGGGGACCTTGTATTTGAGCTATGACCAATTATGGACCGATCGAAAAAAAAAAAATTCACAGTAATATTTCTGTGCATATGAGTAATACTTGTGCCAAATTTTATATTGATATCTTAATTTAGTAATGAGTTATGCGCGTTTAAGTGATTTTAGGGAGGAAACCTTGTATGGGAGCTATGACCAATTATGGACCCATCGGAAAAAAATTTCACAGTAATATTTCTATGCATATGGGCAATACTTGTAACAAATTTTATATGGATATCTGAATTTAGTAATGAGTTATGCGCGTTTAAGTGATTTTCGGGAGGGGACCTTGTATGGGAGCTATGATCAATTATGGACCGATCGGAAAAAAATTTCACAGCAAAATTTCTGTGCATATGAGTAATATTTGTACCAAATTTTATATGGACATCTTAATTAAGTTCTATGCATATGGGCAATACTTATACCAAATTTTATTTGGATATCTTAATTTAGTAATGAGTTATGCGCGTTTAAGTGATTTTCGGGAGGGGACCTTGTATGGGAGCTATGTCCAATTATGGACCGATCCATAAAATTTTTCCTCTGAAAGACTTCTGTTGATATAAGATTTTAATTTGTAGAATTTTGTGAAGATATCGACATTGTGGCGGAAGTTATTAACAAAAAACCCATTTTCCGGGAATATGTACTTTTGTATGGGAGGTATATGAAATTGTGAACCGATTCTGGCAGTTTTCAGCAGGGATCAAGATCTTGTGCAGAAACGAATATATGGTGATTTCCATGGCATTATCTTGCATAGTTTTCGAGAAAACTACATCAGAATCTGTAAAAAATGCTTATTTTTTTCCGAGGTTGTTTTAAATTTTGATTCATAACTTTTCCCGGTGTGAACCGATTTTGCCCATTTGCAATACCAAACAACTTAGGAAAATGAAGAACATTTTGGGTGAATTTGGTTAAGCTCTATTGCTTCGTTTTATCGTGAGCGTGTTTTACACAGACAGACGGACAGACGGACAGACGGACAGACGGACATAGCTAAATCGACTCAGAATTTGATAAGGACCCAGAATATATATACTTTGTTGGGTCTCAGATGAATATTTCTTGGTGTTACACACGGAATGACAAAGTTATATATACCCTCTATCACCACTGATGGTGGTGGAGGGTATAAAAATACATACATATATATAATTTTGTTCTACACAAATTGATAATGCAAATAGTTAAATACGGCTAAAGCGCTTTTAGGGGCAGGACCTAGTATGAGAGATATGACCAAATATAGACCGATCGTGAAAAATTTTTGAAATAGCATTAAGTGCTTTTTGCATTACAAAATAGTATTTATGAACAAAAATAGTATTTATTTATATCATTATTTGGTAATGAGTTATGTGCGTTTAAGTGATTTTCGGGAGGGGACCTTATATGGGTGCTATGACCAGTTATGGACCGATCGGAAAAAAAATTATCTGTAATATTTCTGTGCATATGAGTAATATTTGTACCATATGGATATCTTAATTACGTAATGAGTTATGCGCATTTAAGTGATTTTCGGGAGGGGACCTTGTATTTGAGCTATGACCAATTATGGACCGATCGAAAAAAAAAATTCACAGTAATATTTCTGTGCATATGAGAAATACTTGTGCCAAATTTTATATTGATATCTTAATTTAGTAATGAGTTATGCGCGTTTAAGTGATTTTAGGGAGGAAACCTTGTATGGGAGCTATGACCAATTATGGACCCATCGGAAAAAAATTTCACAGTAATATTTCTATGCATATGGGCAATACTTGTAACAAATTTTATATGGATATCTGAATTTAGTAATGAGTTATGCGCGTTTAAGTGATTTTCGGGAGGGGACCTTGTATGGGAGCTATGATCAATTATGGACCGATCGGAAAAAAATTTCACAGCAAAATTTCTGTGCATATGAGTAATATTTGTACCAAATTTTATATGGACATCTTAATTAAGTTATGAGTTAAGCGCGTTTAAGTGATTTTCGGGAGGGGACCTTGTATGGGAGCTATGACCAATTATTGACCGATCGGAAAAAAAATTTCACAGTAATATTTCTATGCATATGGGCAATACTTATACCAAATTTTATATGGATATCTTAATTTAGTACCGAGTTATGCGCGTTTAAGTGATTTTCGGGAGGAGACCTTGTATGGGAGCTATGACCAATTATGGACCGATCGGAAAAAAATTTCACAATAATATTTCTATGCATATGGGCAATACTTATACCAAATTTTATTTGGATATCTTAATTTAGTAATGAGTTATGCGCGTTTAAGTGATTTTCGGGAGGGGACCTTGTATGGGAGCTATGTCCAATTATGGACCGATCCATAAAATTTTTCCTCTGAAAGACTTCTGTTGATATAAGATTTTAATTTGTAGAATTTTGTGAAGATATCGACATTGTGGCGGAAGTTATTAACAAAAAACCCATTTTCCGGGAATATGTACTTTTGTATGGGAGGTATATGAAATTGTGAACCGATTCTGGCAGTTTTCAGCAGGGATCAAGATCTTGTGCAGAAACGAATATATGGTGATTTCCATGGCATTATCTTGCATAGTTTTCGAGAAAACTACATCAGAATCTGTAAAAAATGCTTATTTTTTTCCGAGGTTGTTTTAAATTTTGATTCATAACTTTTCCCGGTGTGAACCGATTTTGCCCATTTGCAATACCAAACAACTTAGGAAAATGAAGAACATTTTGGGTGAATTTGGTTAAGCTCTATTGCTTCGTTTTATCGTGAGCGTGTTTTACACAGACAGACGGACAGACGGACAGACGGACATAGCTAAATCGACTCAGAATTTGATAAGGACCCAGAATATATATACTTTGTTGGGTCTCAGATGAATATTTCTTGGTGTTACACACGGAATGACAAAGTTATATATACCCTCTATCACCACTGATGGTGGTGGAGGGTATAATAATAAGTAATTTTTTAAAAAAGTATTAAGGAAAATTGAGTTAAAACGAATATAATAAACTCTACAGTGAAAAATATGTGGAAAATGCCTGAAAACTTAAAACAAATGCCTTATTGTAGTTAAAGCGGAAAAACATTTAGTTGTTGCAATCAAATATTGCAAGCACAACTAAAATTCTAACTTGCCTGCGTTTTTTGTCACAACAACCGTCGTAAATCGGTTTGCAAAAGGCTCTAAACGAATCGAAAAGGAATTAAAGTCAATTATTAATGGTTTCATTGATCCTCTACATTTCTTACAAAGTAATAATCCGCCCCCTTAATATATACACAACGTTCCATGAAGAATAACTAAAAATTAATTGAATTTATTAGATACGCAACGTAACGGTTAACATTATATTAGTTGTACAATATAAATAAAAATTAATTAAGAAAACATATATAAATTAAAATCTAAGACTGCAATTAGGTTTTTCAACTCTTTTAGTAAAGTTAATTTTATAATAATATATGTAACTAAAATTTAATTCGTACACGTTACTTTTGTAGCCTGAGGTTACTAAGTAAAATCAATTAAAAAAATATATTATTAGATGTAATTGTTAATGTTAAACATTTGTTTACAAGCGTAATTGTACTTTAAGAAATAGTTGCAGGTACACTTAGGGAAATTGTTTATAGAATACGATATCTTGGGAAGATTTATAGTTCTAAACCTATTTTCAGATGGTAAAGCAAAGTTCTTATTTGCATCGGAATTATTACTACTCACCTAAAAGTATCACTTAGTAAATTTCGGATATAGAAAATCGCTTCTAGGTCCTTGATAAATATACAAGCGGAAACCACAGGTCAGACTAACCAGTCGGACATTACTGGCTTGGTACTGTTAGATGCAATGGAGTCTAGAGAATGAATAGACAACACATTTTACACTCCGACTACTTTCTCGATATGAGAAAGTAGGCTTCTAATTGGTATATTTACTGGTATATGATCTGGACTGTCTCAGGGATGCGGCACTAGTAAACATGATCGGTTTTATTAGAAACACAGGCTGGTTTTCATGGAGACCGCAAGAATAAAGGAGGGAACTATTCTCTCAAAGGCAATTCTAAAGGTATCACAATGGGCCACAAGGCCTCCGATTGAACTCGCTTACTAGCGAGCAACCCACATAACCTAATCTAACCTAAAATATTCGTTGTGATTAGATTAAACTGATTTTGAAGTTCTGTGGTCCTGGGAAGACAGGCATAGGAAGACTCAGTACGGAAAGATTGAGAAAAGGAACAGAAAAAGACTGGTCATTGAACACATGAGATACAGCGTCATTTCCTATCATAGAAAAGCACTCGAAGCATAGACATATCCCTCACATTTAGAAGAAGAAATACTGAATGCTTTTGTTCTGGAGATTATGGCAACTCAAGCAGAGACTGATCGATTTCTTTATGATCGATTTTAAATTTCCTTTTTTAGAATATGGTACTCGATACCAAACTTGAAAGCTCAGTTTCTATATCGAAATATGTTTTCGATACAAATGCTTATTCGTAATATGCGGTAATACGATCACAGATCTGAATCTGTGTCCTTGTCAACTGGAATGTTTACGATCTTTAACACTGTAATCAGCGAGGCGTCGAAAACTAAAACAAAAACTGAAAAACTTTGGTATTCGCCTCTATCTCGTTTCGTTTGGGATAATGGATTGTTTACGTTCCCATGTTACCTTGATGAAAGTCCCTCATCTTGATATTGTTGCAATTCGAAGGGAAAAGAGGTGCTACCAGTATCTCTAATCTGCCTTGACTATAAACTGGTGATGATCAAATGTATCTTCGGCCTTTCCTTGGAATGATTTGACATGGCCAGAGGACCATATAATCTGGTACCTCGTGAACCGGTAGGCCACAGGGAAGACCTTCGCACTTTGTTCTGTTCCGGTTAGTGTCAAACGTATATGGTAAGGAATGGATGTAGGGGTATACGGACATTACGTACCCGTAAACGTAGAGTGAGTGTTTTGGATGTTTTCCTCAATGAGTGTGTGCTGTTACCTACTCAACGTAGGTCATCCCATCTGCGTGTTGTAAATGGAAGTGGTGTTTTTAAATCTCGGAAGTTGTACATGGACAAGCAGAACCATGTGCAAAAATTTCCACCGGCGATTAAGATATACAAAGGGGTGGTGGTGAGTCGTCGAAAAAACTCACACTGTGGATGAAAAAGTACCGAGAAATTAAGACTTCAAGGCAGGTGTTGATGTAAAGCACATCAACATCTTGATTTTGTTCCTAATTTTCGTTGTTGATATATGGAACATAATTTTTTTCGGTGTAAATTAATTCTATTTTCGGAGCCGATTATAGTGAATGTGGAGGAGTCTTAACAATAGATATGTGATAATAAATTGGGCACCATAATTAGAAGAAACAGCGATTTTCTCAATTCTGGGATCAGCGGTTCTGTAAAACGACCAAGTATAAAACGATTCAAGTGGGGAAACGTTTAGAACCATCATCCAGCTTCACGTCAGCAACTGCGCTACAAGTCCCTGTCATAGTTCGTAAAAAATCTTACAGTAAAAAATACAACAATGCTTGCTTTTGAAGAAGATCTTGCTTGATCTAGTTGAAGTTGGCCCATTATCATTAAATGTTGAAGAGACTATTGAATGTAATAACGTCGGTGACTATCATAAAAACTTTATTATAGGATTTGGTGAACTCTGTCCTAACTCAAAGATGGAAATTGTCCCTTTGGACTAAATTCAATTTCAAACTTCAGTGGAATCCTTCTCCAATTCTAGCCACTACTTGAACGTCAGAATAAATGAAATGGGGAACTAGACGATTGAACGAGAATAAGCGCTAGAAAGAAAGTAAAAATGTTTGGAATGCATATTTTTTAGGATTTCTCTAATTTCTGCGTTCCTCTCAAGGTATAATCAAATAAGGGCTTTATTAGCTTGATCTAATTCCGTACACATATAATAATGCAGAGAATAAACGGCCTAAGGTTGCTGCAAATCAATTTATATTACGAACTAGTAATATATTACTTCCAGATTTGAGGGGAGGAGGAGGAAGTTGTTTTAATATAAGACTTGACCTTGTAGTCAGAAGGTTTGGAAACTTTCAGTAAGGACATTATGTGCCTCCTTCTCCAACTGCATTTGGTCAGGTTTCATATAAATAGATGACTTCCAGCTTTGTAGGGAGGACATAATTGCTTTAATATAAGATTTCTCTTATCGTGGTTGTTCACTTCGGCGAACAGTCAAGTAGAGTCCAATAGACTCCGTTTTAAATATAAGATTCCTCTAGTCGAGTTACGAAATTATATATTTGCTTCTTACTCCAAACATTTAAGGTAAAGAAAGAACCTATATTTGGTCTGAAAAGATGTACAACTCCTGTGATATAAGAGTTGTAGCGCTTGAGTAATAAGGGTCTCCAAACACTATATCTACTCCGAGTTATATACACATTCTTGAGGTTTAGGTCTGTATGGAATATGATGCTAAAACATGTGGATTCAGGATATGATGCATCAGTGATTTAAATTTTGAAAATTTCGAAAACAATATACATCTTCTAGATGGTCTTTCGTATCGCACAGAAGGCGCCACAATGCTAACTTTAATCTCTCTTGACAGTTATGTTAATTAGTCACCCATTTGGCACTTCTAACACCACCAATCAACATTTCGCATAAACGATTTGAGTATATTTGTATATCTCTTAGAAGTGACGTAAATTAGTCGGCTAGAGTTTGTCTTGTGGTGTTGGAAATACGTGTCAAAAAGCACTCTATTTTGTGATTTGATCTTCTCTTGTGAAGAATTGACAGAAGAGTTCATGCAACTTGGGACCTTGAAAGCCATACATTGAATGTAGTATCAAAAACTCATCTGGATCTATGAAATCACTAGATGATAATGTCCGATCCATATCAATAATTGAGACTGAGGTTGAAATTTCAATGATACCACAAATAATAACAAGGTCGTTTAGAATGAACTGATCATGAGATGGGAATCTGAGGATTTTGAGACCAAAAAGAAACTCCAAAATTCCTACTAATTTTAAAACAACTAATGTTAAAACATTTTTTCTCCCAGTGCAAACTTCTAAACGCAATAATAAATGAATAACTAAAAACCGTTTTGTAAAATTATGAGGCATGTTATTTGAGCAAACATGTAAACAATAACAACAAATACAACACAAACAAATATTTAATTAATTTAGAAAAAGATGGATAATAAAGTAATAAAATCTTATTGGTGGATTTTCAAAATTATAACACAAAAAATAACAATAAAAACAAAAAAAAAGTGTATGAAATTTTAATTCGTTAATAATTATTAGTTTTTGTTAAAGCTGTTGGTAGCTATAGCTTCTACTTTACTGGACGGCGAGTAGTACTTGAATAAATGCAATGGTAGATTTCAAAATAATTTGCAATTCATAATTACAGACAGAGTATTTAATAGATGGTTTAATAAATGAAAACTAGTAATTTATGACTTTAAGTCAGCTTAAGAGTTTGAAACACAAAAAAAAAAAAACATTCAAGATTTTAAAAGATTACAATTTTGTTTGAGATTTATCCATTGTCTGCACACCTGTGGTGTGTTAATAAACCAACACCTTCTGGATGGTATTTTAAGTATTTGTTTTGTGGATTTTTATTAACGTAAAAAAGTAATTAAGTGTAAATTACAACTTAAGGTGTAATAATTATTTATTAGTTAAGTTTAACTATAAAATCAACATCAAATCGAATGATATATAAGCTCAATGATCTTTTTTTTCAGTATTTCACTTTTTACGAGCAACAATAAAAATTCCATTTTTATTATAATTATTTACAAGACTTTCTTTGTATTTGCTAAGGAAACTTAAAGTTATATAATACTCTGGCAACCTTTGCAACACAAAAACCAACATCTAATCATTTTTATTTCCGGCATTTTCTGTAATTGAAACCTGTTTTCTGTATACATTTACTTGAGAAAATCCAATTTGTTATGCCAATATACTATTTAAACTTTATTTTTGTTTTCTTCTATTTATTTTAAAAATATCTTGTTAACATTGTAATACTCTCTATACCACCTTGTATTTGGACTTTGCAACTTTGCGTTAAAAAGAAAGAAAAACTCTGTTAAGCTCTTTTACAATCTTTGTTCACACAAATGCACTTCAGATGTTCATGTTTGCATCGAATTTCATAACATTGACATTGGCATTAAGCGACGATATTGCCTCCACTTCAATGGCGTCATGGTCAAACAAATTATTTACACTACATTGCAGTTTATGGTAATTTTAACATAACATTAATATTCAGGTTTTCTATATTATATATAATGATATTATGACTCTTAATATTGAATAATTATTTTCTATTTTTTCTTAATATTCGGTAACGACTCACGTAACTTCGGTAAAAAGTATTATTTTATAGAACAGTTCATTAAAATAATGAAACGTTTTCGTTATGTTGAAGAAATTTAATCATTGGTTCTGTGATATCTTATGTATACTATATTAATGATATTATTTCATTATATTTACGAAAATTTTCATATTATAACAATATTCTTTAATGCAATGAAACCGATAATCGGCCTGATTCTAAGAACAAAATCATTAATATAATGTACACAATCGTAGTATTTATTATTTTATTTCCTACGAATACCTAAGAATTTGCCAATCAGTGTTCAAAGTTCTTACATAGTTTCACTGTTGCTCTATAGTTTGTATTAATCTATATTCACAGTTAGTCAACTAACTACTAACTAACTAACTAACTAACTAACTACTAACTAACTAACTACTAACTAACTAACTAACTAACTAACTAACTAACTAACTAACTAAACTAACTAACTAACTAACGAACTAACTAACTAACTAACTAACTAACTAACTAACTAACTAACTAACTAACGAACTAACTACTAACTAAAACTAACTAACTAACTAAACGTAACTAACTAACTAACTACCTAACTAACTAACTAACTAACTAACTAACTAACTAACTAACTAACTAACTAACTAACTAACTAACTAACTAACTAACTAACTAACTAACTAACTAACTAACTAACTAACTAACTAACTAACTAACTAACTAACTAACTAACTAACTAACTAACTAACTAACTAACTAACTAACTAACTAACTAACTAACTAACTAACTAACTAACTAACTAACTAACTAACTAACTAACTAACTAACTAACTAACTAACTAACTAACTAACTAACTAACTAACTAACTAACTAACTAACTAACTACTAACTAACTAACTAACTAACTAACTACTAACTAACTAACTAACTAACTAACTAACTAACTAACTAACTAACTAACTAACTAACTAACTAACTACTAACTAACTAACTAACTAACTACTAACTAACTAACTAACTACTAACTAACTAACTAACTAACTACTAACTAACTAACTAACTAACTAACTAACTAACTAACTACTACTAACTAACTAACTAACTAACTAACTAACTAACTAACTAACTAACTAACTAACTAACTAACTAACTAACTAACTAACTAACTAACTAACTAACTAACTAACTAACTAACTAACTAACTAACTAACTAACTAACTAACTAACTAACTAACTAACTAACTAACTAACTAACTAACTAACTAACTAACTAACTAACTAACTAACTAACTACTAACTAACTAACTAACTAACTACTAACTAACTAACTAACTAACTAACTAACTAACTAACTAACTAACTAACTAACTAACTAACTAACTAACTAACTAACTAACTAACTAACTAACTAACTAACTAACTAACTAACTAACTAACTAACTAACTAACTAACTAACTAACTAACTAACTAACTAACTAACTAACTAACTAACTAACTAACTAACTAACTAACTAACTAACTAACTAACTAACTAACTAACTAACTACTAACTAACTAACTAACTAACTAACTAACTACTAACTAACTAACTAACTAACTAACTAACTAACTAACTAACTAACTAACTAACTAACTAACTAACTAACTAACTAACTACTAACTACTAACTAACTAACTAACTAACTAACTAACTAACTAACTAACTAACTACTAACTAACTAACTAACTAACTAACTAACTAACTACTACTAACTAACTAACTAACTACTAACTAACTAACTAACTAACTAACTAACTAACTAACTAACTAACTAACTAACTAACTAACTAACTAACTAACTAACTAACTACTAACTAACTAACTAACTAACTAACTAACTAACTAACTAACTAACTAACTAACTACTAACTAACTAACTAACTAACTAACTACTAACTAACTAACTAACTAACTAACTAACTAACTAACTAACTAACTAACTAACTAACTAACTAACTAACTAACTAACTACTACTAACTAACTAACTAACTAACTAACTAACTAACTAACTAACTAACTAACTAACTAACTACTAACTAACTAACTAACTAACTACTAACTAACTAACTAACTAACTTAATAACTAACCTATACCACTTCATTGGGGAGGGTATATTGTGTTTCTGCTGATGTTTGTAAAGCATAAAAATATTCGACCTTAAATTATACCAATCGGAATCACAATCATTTTCATTATTTCACCTAACCCCATACAAGAGTACCCCCCAAGAAGGACCTTTGAGCCAAGAAGGACCTTTGTTAAAATTTCTAGTATTTCCACAAAAATCAGTAAGACTTTGTTTTATACAAGTCTTAATGATGCTGCCGATTTTCGTAATGATCGGGCGTCGTTTGACCCTCGCGCCCACACAGCATCCCCTTCAGAAAATGACTTCAATAATTCACTAATATTACGATGAAATTCTGCATAATTAACTTTAAAGTTAACGTAAATCCATCCGTTAAAATTTATAAGGATAGACGCATATTTCCCATTGCCCCATCTCTCTTATATAAAATCACTTTTTTGGTACAGAAATTATTACAATATTTCGGAATTGAAGTAAAAACTACTTAAATACTTTAGTATTAAAAATAACCCTAATAATAAAACATACACACTTGTTTTGGGTATCATATGGTCGGCCATGATCGACTGTATATTCTCACTTCTTAAAGTATTTGGTATCATTGAAAACAGTTACACTCTTTTTTAAATAATACTCTGTATGATCAAAATGTCCAACTTTGACCCCCTCTAAGACTTCTTGACTCATAGAGCTGAAAATAAATATTTTGAGTTGGGTCACTTGGTACGAAATAGCCCACATGTTTAATAAAGCTGATCTTTTATTAGAACACCATTTACAAAAAAGTTCAAAATCATAATAAAGAGATGTATATAGGGCTATATAAATATAGAGCCATTATGATGATCTGCACTTTGCGTTTTTCGAAATTTTTACTCGAATATAATTGTTTTCTTCAAAATTGATCAAGTTTGGATGGGGCTAATGGCATCATTGTCCTCTAACATGAGCATGAAGTTCCTTTTGCGAAGTATATAAAATTTGTATATAGTCCTGAAGAAAACTCGAAAACACCTCAACTTCTAACTTGTATTTACAAAAATAATAGTATATAAACCACTGTGCACTCTGATGTAGGATATTATATGGTCGAAAATGGTCGACTATACATTCTAAATTTTTTCTAAAATTCAAACAAAGTTGAATCGTTAAAAAATCAACTATCAATAAAAATATTTAAATATTTTCAATATCTATTCAATCCCAAGAAAAATGTTTTCTTTAATATTTGAAATATCCAACGGATTAAAAGTAATAAGATAACCAAAGTGTTTGTGTCTTATAAACAAGTTCAAATTTCTTGCATCTGATTTCGTTTGTCACAACTAAAGCAATAAAAAATCTCAACTGACATTTACCAGCAATGACATTAAAATACAAAAGCAGAAAAATATACTACTTGCCTCATAATGTGCAGGCATGCAACAGTAACAAACTTTAATCTATTTTCTTGTGATTTCTGGAAGTTGATTCCACATGGTTTCACACTCTGACAGTTTTTTTTTTTTTTTTTTTGTATATTTTTCATTACTTGCACAAAATTTATAGCAACATTTTGCCGCCAATTGTTGCAACACCAGTGTGTAATGATACACTTTGTGGCGGGCTAGTTAATGCTGCTGTGAATGATATAGTTGCAGCAGCAAGCGCTGGTTTTACAACTTTCGTTTTCATTTTGTGAACACTTTTAGAGCTTCTAGTTTTGTTGAAGAAATTCAAACATAAAAGATACTAACAATTATAACAACAACAACAAAATCATGCTTAAATAATTGCAAAAATTACAAAACGTTGCATTTGTTTAATAAATTAAACTCGGTATTTATGCTAATTTAGTGCCACCACATAAATCAAGATATGATAAAAATCTTTTGTTTATTTGAACTTAACTACAAATTATTTAACAGGCTTGTAACGGGGTGTTTTTGCACCTACTTAAACATGTTTCCTGGAATTTTTGCGTTTAACAATTTTAATGGGGTTTGAAAGTGAAGGATATAAAGTCCTTAAACTTGCTATTTATAGGTATCGTCAAGTTAAAGTAGATTACGTATGAAGATTAATAATGACGTGGGAGACATTAAGATTTAGTTTTGCGTTCACTAACTTTCCAAAATTTTCTCTACCGATTTGTAATAATGTTATGTTAAAAGTAATAAACAAAAATTCCTTTATTAAATGTAATATTTATGGAATTTTTATAAGGAGTTAATTAGTATTGAAGAATGTGTAACTATTTAGTCGACCACCAATCGAAGTATTTTCATTTCTTCAAATTGCTTTACAGTAGGGAGGTTGTTTTTATATAAAATTTTTTATTTTTGAAGTGAAATTTCAGTGAAATCCGTAAAAGTGAATCCTTAGCTCTGATATCTAAGTCTAAAGCAAGTAATTCTACAAAGTGTGATCACCATTACTCCTCAGATATCCTAAGGGTGCAAACTAAGTACTATCGCATCGAATACCTTTGCGTTTGCCCTTTAAACCGCCCTGCGTCGTATAAAAACGCTTTTTCAAGTACTCTATTTCGACCCCGACCAGGTTGTACCTCTATGTCAAGGCAGCAACTGAATATATTTTCATAGAATATATTATAAGTCTCCTGCGGCTGCTTCCATATGTTAAGATCAAATCGGTAGAAATTTTGGTTGTACATATGCATATATTTGAAATCCAAGAGATGTCTAACACACACTGATCTGCTTCGTAGTATACGTCTGAGTCTAGAGTAGTCAATTTCTCTCCCAAAGCTGAAGTAAAGTTACAAGAAAAACTGTTCTTGTTTTATGGTTTTAAAATATCTATGGATAATGTGAGTACTTAGACGAAGGCTATAGGTCTAATTGAATTTGATACCCATCTGTTTAATTGTGGTCACATACGATTAATAGAAGGACATGCCGAGTATGGTAGTTTGCACTGCTACCGACAAGTGCGATTAAGGAGCCTCACAAACACCAGTACATAAAGAAAGAGAAAATGAAGGAAAAATGTTCTCTTGAGAATATTATGTAGTTGAAGCTATGGACTCTACATAGATCCATAACTTTCGAATTTGAAAGTATGAGAAAATTTGTAATACTACTGTTGAGAAAGTCATATCTACCGCGAGAGTTACCAATTAGAAACATAACTTCAATAGGATAATCTTGTCTGTGTCAGACTCTAGAGGAGAATTATTGTTTCTAGTATGAAAGGAGATCAATTTGAAGAACCTCCTACTCACGGTTAACTCCAAACCGCTAAATGCACATAACTTCAGGCAAGTTTTAAAAGCTGTAAAGGGACAAAAACATCCTTAGCTCCTAGAGTCTCATTGTATCTTGCTTAAAATGAAGGTATTCATTACTAAACTCTCCAATTGGACATATGTATTTGGTAAAACGAAGGTGTTTATAGCTAAGCTGGCCAATTGGACCTATGTCTTTGGAGACTCTTCAGTATGAAAGGTTTAAATCTTTACTAGGCCGTTAAGAGGGACATACTAACACTTTCAGAGAAAGGGAAAGTGAGAAATTGAGAAAAAGGTCCTAGTTTACTTCTGACTCTAGAGTAGAGGGAGTTTCATTGTTTTTAGCTTAAAGCGGAGGTATTCATTGTAAAAACTCCCCAATTGGGCATATGTCCTGGGTGAAATGTAGGTATTCATTGCAAAATTAGACCAATGTTTTTGGTATGTTTTTAGTATGAAAGGTTTAAGTATTTACTAGGTCGTTAAGAGGGATCTACTACAACTTTCTGAGAAATGGAGAAAAGAGTCTTAATTTACTTCTGACGCTTGGACCTATGTCATTGGGGTATCTTCAGTCTGAAAGGTTTAAATATTTACTAGGCCTTTAAGTGTAACATACTTCTACTTTTAAAGCCCTATGATCTAAGAAGATAAAGGTATAAGAAATAGAGAAACGATATGAAAGAAATGGAGTCTTAAATTGTTAAAGAGTCTTTATTTACTTCTGACGCTAGAGGGAGTCGAATTGATTCTCGCTTAAAACGAAAGTATTCATTGCTTAACTCCACAGTTGAACCTACAACCTTAATAAAACGAAGGAATTCATTGCTTAACTTCACAGTATAACCTACATCCTTAATAAAACGAAGGAATTACTAAACTCCGAACATTGGGGTCTCTTCAGTATGTAAGGTTTAGAGCTTTACTAGACCGTTAAGAGAAACATGCTTCCAAAGCCCAATGATCTAAGAAGATAAAGGTAAAAGAAATATAGAAACGATAGGAAAGAAATGGAGGTATAAATTGTTAAACTCCCAGTTTTAATGGAAATAGAATAATTGCACCTATATCCTTGGTGTTTCCCCAGTATGATAGCATAAAGCCTTTACGCCAACGATGATAATGACCTACTTCTTTTGATTACCTACAAGCCTCTGAATATAGAGGACGTCAGATGGGTTTCGGCTATGATCTAAGGAGATCTTAGATGGAAAGATAAAGAAACGAACGGTATATTAGATCATTAAACACCCACGATCTATACAAGGTGAACATTTATATTCTATAATGAAGTTTAGAATAGTAAGTCAGATCAACAGAGATCGGAACTAAAGCAGACATGGGCCGCATGCCTCTAATGGATCGATTACAATAATAAAATTACAGATGCCTGATGTAATCTAATCTAAGAAGTCTCATCAAAATGACCAATGAGGCAAGAACCTAGTATAAGGTGACAAAGATCAAGTGAAACAGGCATCTAAGGGTAAGGATTTGAACCAGTTTGACATCAGCAGCTGACCTACTTACAAGTGTATATATGTCACAGATGGTTGTATTAATGAGTGTAAATGACAGTGATAGTATGTACCACTCACCCAATTCTAAAGGATCCAGCAACACTAACACCATTAACTCTAATATGGGTATTGGCAAGTCAAGGTCAGTTGTGACAAGTGGCACACCACGAGGTGGTGTCATCTCTCCACTCCTGTGTAATCTTGTCGTAAATAAAATCCTTTTCAGACTCAGTAGGATGAGCTTCAAAGTAGTCGCATATGCTGACGACGTTGTGCTTTTTATCCAAGGCAAATTTCCTCCAATAATAAGTGAACTCATAGAATCAGTCCTCAGCGTTCTGCTGGGTCTGGGTTTTCAATACTGCCAAAACCGAACTGGTTTTTTCACAAAATCCCAAAATTCAGACATCCACGTCTGAAATATCTTGGCGGAATTTTAGACTCTCACGTGGAAACGTAATGTTGAGAGTCGCATGAACAATTTTGACCTACGGAGCTCCTGTTTGGTGGAGTTCGGTGGATACCAAGACCCACCTCTCTATTCTAAACCAGGTACAAAGATTAGTATGTCGTGCAATCACTGGCTGTATAAGCTCCACCCCTCAGGCTAGTCTAGAAACCCTGCTAAATATAGCTCCCCTTGATATATATATATAAAATGTATTTCTGCTAAATCTGTTCTACGAATTTAACAGTCGAACGGACTGAAGCATTATCGTATTGGTTATGGCACTATCCCACAAAAGATAGGCAGGGCAATCATGGGACTGGAAACGGACTACATACTATCTACAATGAATTTTGATAGGTACCAACAAGGGATGATTGGGTCATTTGTTGACAAAGTTATGTTCTTCTTTATTTAACATATTACCGACAGCCAGAAGGCAAATAGGGTGATATCAAGTGGTAAAGTTAAATCTAAGACTGTATTGGATTATAAAAAAGCTTTAACAGAATACTCTCCCAGAGGTAAGATTTACATCATATGGGTATCAGGCCACTAGGGAGTAGTCGGCAACGAAAAAACCATTTGATATAACGAAGGCTAAGTTAAAAATATCTGTGAGGGAATCCCACAAGGCCTCTTGAAATAATACAACGGTGGGTAGAGTCACGAGGATCCTATGGAGTGACTCGGATGTAGTCGGCAAAGAAAAAGTGAATGTAATAGCTTCAAAGAGAAGGGAGCTCGAGGTAGTTAACCTGATGAACGCAAAACCATTTGACGCAACAAAGACTGAATTAAAAAATATGGATGAGGGAATCCTATAAGGCCACTTAATAAAGCGGTGGGTATAGCCACGAGGATCCTATGGAGTGACCCTAAGGAGAGCCGTATAAAAGCCTCCTCAAAATGCGCTAACATTGTATGATATTTAATTAAAAATACACCCTAATGTAAGGTTTCATGATCATCGATACAAATCATTATTTTTCTTCAACTACTACATTACTATTGGTGGCAGATTTTTCAACTTTAATTTTTCAAAATGAAGAAAAATATAACTTTTTTATTACTACAATTAATGTCCATGTTAGATTCATACATATCTTTAATATAGTATATTTCAAATGAAATATTTAACAATTAGTTAAATATCTGTTTAACAAATATGTCTTACAATATTATTTATCTTGGCTCTTAAAGATTCAATCAAGCAACTTGGAAGGAAAAACATGAATTTTTAAATAATTATAAAAAAATAAGTGCGTATTTCCAAATTAATGCAGACGTTTGACAGCAATTATAGTAATTTAATAGACGTCTAAGTAAGGTGAGAAAAAAGACCAAACACGTCTACAGCATTGGGTGGCTTTTTTTCAAACTAGTTTTGTATAATTTTTTTTATAAAATAAATTATTTTATTACTCCATTATTTATATAATTAATATGTACAAATGCATTAACTTAAAATGTGTTTAAATCTGTCAATAAATACTCATTCATTAACATTAATACAAGACTAATTATTACAACATTTAAGTTCCAAATCGAACATTAAACATATTATTGTCGATATCAACTAAAAATTAATAAATCCACACTCTAATCATCAATGTAAATAAATGAAATTAAAATCAATAAAAATATTTATATAAAAAAAAATAATTTATTGCTTAGAGTACAAAAAAAAAAAAAAAAAAACTAAACATGATTTATAAAAAACATTATTACTTAAACTGATTACTGACAACGTGCTGGTTTTTTGTACAAAATTTGAAAAAATTTCAAACTCTTTTTCTTTGGAAATGATCATTGAAACGGTAGTGAATTGCTAAAAAGTCACGTATTTTTATATGCAAGTCAGTCGTCTTTGGCGCATGCTCAATCTGCTTAGCGCAGAAACTCAAGTGTCATTGTAGAAAAAGCTTTTTTAAAGAGAGCTTTTTTAAGAGAGAAGAGCAATAGCAACTTAAAGTTTTATGGATGAGTTCGTTTTCTTATTTATTTGCATTGATATTTTTTGTTGATTTGTAATGAAAGCGAAAGTGTTGAAGAAAAGTTTTTTTGAAAAAAGGTGTGAATGAATTAAAGTGATGCCAGATGATTAAGAAGATATCCGAGATATTTAATATGAAATTTTTTAATCTGGAACAGATCTCAAATAATTAGATTGAAAATATGTATGTTGGCTTTTTTAAGTCGTAGGTCCATGCAATTGGGGGCGTAATTTAACGGAGTTTTTAGTCATGCTAGGCATTAACTAAATTCTGTCATATCGTCATTCAAACCTGTTCATCACTAGGGAAAGTGATGCCAAATGATTGAGAAGATATACGAGATATTTAGAGACATTTTTAAATCTGGAACAGATCTTATAAGTTGCAAATGGGGCGTAATAGATCGGAGTTCTTAGTCAACCTGGGCATTAACTAAATTCTGTCGTATCGTCATTCAAACATGTTCTTCACTAGGATAATATGATCATTATGTTCAATGGTCAAGATATTAATGCAATCCCGGAGGAAAGAGATACCACCAGTGATTCAGTTTCTATGGTTCTGTATGGCAGCGAGTTTTTAACTCACTGTTCAGTTTATATCTAGGAATACAGAAACGCCATAAAAAAATGCTGACTAAAAGTCTGTATCATTTGGACATATGTTAGACCCATATTCAGACTTTATTTCCATTAAGTGTTGTGAAATCTCAGACATATACTGTGTGACTATCTTTTATCAAGGTGGGCACTAATAGCTAGGATATTGTAAAAGAGTTCTTGTTCTGGAATTGGATTCTCTGTTTTGCTTATAACAAGACATTCTCCAGAAAGAGAGTAAAAAGATCGTACTTCTGAACTAAATTTTAATTTCCTTATGTATGCATGTGACACTTAAATTTCGTATAGACTTCTTCGCAACATAAGCTCATATAGGGGCAATTTTGTCCTCTGTCTTCTCTCAAGTTTTTCTCCATCAATAGAATGGCTTTGCCTTATTTGAGAACCATGTATCTAAGACGGGATGTATATGAAAATCTCATTGCCTCTACTTTACATCGCAACAAAATTTTATATCCTTTCTTATTTTTTACAAAGATCCTGTAGTGCTTTACGTGAGCGCCTATCTTGATGGTTTAAGCTCTTGCAGTATCGTTGGGGAATGTCCCGCTATTCTCAGACTATATGTAAAGCTTTCAGCGACAAAACAACAGCTGCTACAAAGGCATTGCTGGGATAATCCCTGCTCCTGCCTAAAGGCGTATTTGATCAGTCTGCGCATAAATAAGCCTAGACATTGTGCACCTAGGGCACACTGCGGTAGGTCAGCAATGAACAGAGTAAATCTTTCGACAAAGAAAAGAACTTTATCGTTAACATAAGGACAGGAATATCGTACTTCAAACATACATATATCACACAGAACTTAATTCTTATATACCTAGTAGTCGGACGGGACAAGGTTCCAAATACAGTATAGTATTTGAATGGGACAAGTTCCCAACCACTTCTTTAACAGGCATTGCAATATGAAGGCGAGCATTATCTTAAGTCTGACTGCATATTCTGAGCATTTTTCGGCCAAAGCTCGCTAATCAAACAAATCATTTGCATTCCATACATGATCAGTTGCATTCTTATGATTATCAACGAGATTTACCTCATTATAGATAAAACTCTTTAGTGTCGATCCTTATGGTTGGGTGTGCTTTATATTTGATCTCTTCTGCTTCGGGCTATCGTAATATTTTACTATTCGGTGTAAAAAAATGTTTCTTAATGTTTGAGCAGCTCTTCGAACATGACAAATCGTATTTAAAGTTCTATGAGCTTCAATTTGTACGATACATAGTTTTTCAACAAATCCTGCTGATCGTAAACGTTTTCAAATTTGTCTAGCTATATATTCTGGGACGATACGGTCTATGCGGTACCGGTAGATGTTAAGCTTATTGCTCCTTCCCTTTGTTGTGTGAGAGCAACTCTTGATTTCTGCTATAAGCGCTGGGCGACCTCCAAGAACAACATTCATACGGTAACTTGAAACCGCGCTATTAATGGAGTCTCTATGAATGTAATTTACGCTGCTGTATATGAATTACGATCCAAGGAATCCTGAACATATATTCGTTTGCTCTCCTGGTAAACAAGGAGGTTCTTCTTGACATGCCATGGGGCAGCATCTAATTGTGTGGTGTTAAAATAGATATGACTCCACCGATGACATCACAAGAGAAACTGTTTGGTCAGCATAACATACAGGCCTATTCTGAATAATAAACTCCCTGGGAGTTTGTTCCTTCTTCTATATTTAAAGCATGCAAAAGGGAAAAAACTCCCGGAGAGTAATTGTTCATAATTAGCCTGATTATGTTCCTTGACTGAGAGAACCTTGATTACCTCGAGTAGGTGGTGCACAGAGGTTATTTGCATGTAGGCCATTACAGTCCGTAAGGCAGAATTTTGGCAATTTTGAATATTTCTCCAGTGGATATGACTCAGCGAATGAGACCATACTAGAGCAACATAATCGAAGACTGGCCGACAAATCGTTTTATAGGTAGCCAACAAGATTTCTTTGTCCATAGCGTTTTGAGGACCTTGTTTGGCTGGTTTACACTTCTGGTTTACACTTCGGATGTAATACATCCCTTTCTCATGATTCGCTGAAAAAATTATTTAATTTTATAATTTCAAAGCAACATTTCGGACATGTAAAATCGTTTTTCAAGATCTCTTGACTTTAATTCTTATGTTAGCCGATTTTCATGCTTTTAGAGGCTGATCGTAGACATTTTGAAATTACTGCTTGAGTAGTTCCCAATGACTTTGCAAGCTAATGTTGAGTTTTAAAAGAAACTTTTGGGAGTAAAGACTCTAATTCTAGGTTTTCATACTTTATTAGCTGGCTTGGGCTTCCTTTTGTGTTCCGTATCAAAATAACGACTTCTGATACTCTTAAAGCACTCTCTAAGTTATGAATTCTTTTAAAAATTGTATTTGGGATTCTGTTAAGTGTCAGAAGTAGATTTTAGTTCTACTAACTTCTGTTAAATTGACAAGGATGAATGAAACTTAATTTTTTAAGGAGTCTATAACAGATTTTATTCAAAATCCTTGGTTTTCGTTGTTGTCAAACAAATTTAATGGAATTATATTCAAAATTTTGATCCGCATATAAAGATACGTAGTTCATATAGAAAGAAGGCACCAAAAACGATGAGTCGAAGACTCGATTTCAATTGTTGACTAAGTACTTTTGTTGATTTATATTCAAAATGTTGATCCGAAGATCAAAATAATCAAATTATATGCAAAGACGACATCGATGAGTCTTGGAAAACTTTCGTTAGCAATCGAAATCTCAATTAAAGTTCAAATTAAATGGGCCAATATCTCATGACACTTATGGTACAATAACAACAAACCAATTTTCCTTTGACATTTTATGCATTTTACCATTAGGATTGTTAATACTACAAATCATCTGGCATCCCACTTATACTTTAATTCACACCAAAAAAGCTTTTTTTATTAAAACACCAATTTACAACTTTACAACAAAAAACTAACTTTCGCTCTTCTTTGCAATACGTTGAGGTGGTATGTATTGCGGTTTTAGACTCTTTGGCTTAAACTTTGTTATTACCAAATAACATAATAATGAGTAAAACAACATGATAATGATGAATATAATGATGTTAATGCTGACGATAATGATGATGGTAATGCTGATGGGTAATATTTTGTATAGTGGATTGTTTTGTTTTTATGAATAACACGTATCGCTTACAAACTTTTGAATTTTATATGACCGATATGGTTTTGAAATTGTAAAAGAGTTGCTCATTGTTAAACGAGCTGTGGCCTAGTGATGACAACGTAACGCTGAAATAGCGGTGATTTTGTACGGAAAGTGAATTTGAAAAAAAAAAATTATTTAAAAAAAAATAAGTTTAATGCAGAAAACCATAAAAATAAGAAAGTAAAACATAAATGGATTAACTACCAAAACAACAACAAAAAAGACTTTAAGTAAACAAAAATATTTAAAAAAATAATTTCAACAAAAAGTAGTGGCAAACATATCAAATGAAGTAAATTGCTATAAAAAAATTTAATAAAGAAAAAATATAGTGAAGACAAGCTTTGTGAAGATCATAATGATGTTTATCATAATAGACTATGCATAATGAATAAGTTAATAAAAATTACTTAATAATTTTTTTATGATTAAAGACTAGAGACGACTTTAGTTTTGACCAGATTATATAGACTTTATACATCAAGTTAATATTTGAAATTTAAACAGAATTAAACTTATTAAAGTGAAAAAAATAAAATTACAAGTGTGAAAAAAGGAAAGTTTATTAAATACTCAATATAAATTAAACAGAAAAAAAATAAATTGCACTTAAGAAAAAAATACCATAAACTTAGTAAATAAAATTGTTAAATAGAAAACCTGTTAATAAGCAAACATTGTTGCAAAAAAACTAAAAAAATAAAGCAAATAATTAAAAATAATTGTTAATAACAATAACAATTAAAGAAAGAAAAAATCAAATAAACATTGCCAACATTCATCTCTATCAAATTAAACTTTTAAACGTAAAAAAATCATTCATCAGCTTCAGCATCTTCATCATCATCACCATCATCGTGTTTAGTGTTTTATGCAACATGTTTTTTTAGCACTTGATGCTGTGTTGTTGTGCAACAGTAGTGTTTAGCAAATTTTGCAACATTTGGTAATATCTAGTAAAAAAAAACTCTCTTAATAATTTATTGCATTTTTCCTGTTGACCATAAACAATGACATTTTATTGCTCCTACAACAATTACAATGGCCGCAATTGCGTATAGGAAGCATTTAACTGTGCTTGTCGTTTCAGACAATTTATAATTTCTTTAAAGAAATTTATAAAAACAATATCCAGGTAAGTTGGGAAACTGTGAAAACATATTTATGTTAATTATAATTACTAACTGTGACTTAAAAGCTAAATATAATAATAATCTCGGATTCAGGCGACCGGTTTAGCAAACGATCGGTGATTTTGGAAAATCTTTGTTAAGACAACTTTTCGAAACATTATATATTAGACTCTCGCATTCTTAAGTCATTCCAGATTTCTCCGAACAAACAATATCATCATTTCAAACCAATCCTGGGGCATTCGAAAGTGACCGGTATATTTAATAAAATTTTAAATTCTATAAGATTTCAAATACCAGACTTTCGATCCTTATCATACATTTTATATTAGACATACGTATTCCAAAGACATTGTAAATTTCTCCGATGAACAACCAAACAATATCAGTATTTCAAACAAATCCTGGGGCCAAATTTTTGGCAATCGAAAGAGGCGAGAATTTCTAATAAAATGTTAAATATGATGTTTTGAATGCCAGGATTTGGCCGCAGATCAACTGAGAATATTCAATAAAGAATCTTACTTAAAGAACAATTTGTCGCACCAAACTTTCCAGAACTTATATAGTAAAAGCTTGTCTTTTAGAAAAAAAACTCAATTTAAGGAAAAATCTTGATAGTTGGCATATTGGTACATGAAACGATCATCAGATCGGTTGAGAATATCGTTACAATGTATAGCAGAACCCGAAAAAGTAAATTTCCAGACCCATATATATGAAAAGCTAGTCTTTTAGAAAAAAGCTCTACTTAAGGAAAAATCTTGATATTTGGCATACTGTTACATAAAACGACCATCAGATCAGTTGAAAATATCGTTACAATGTGTAGCAGAATCCGAAAAAGTAAATTTTTGGCATTATATAAGAACTCTGGCTCAGGATTTTCATAAGGCAAAGCTTATACCCTAAAACTTAGCATAAGAGCTTTAAGTTATAAGTTGATCGATAAAAGCTGTGTTTCCTCGCTAAACTTATGATCTTTAAAGTGAAATTTTTATTGTGTTGAAAGAATTGGCATTCACACTATGTTGCAACTTAGACAACACTCTATCGAAGTTGGTACAAAGTCTGGTATTTGAAAGAGATTGAAACCTCAATAGAATTTTTAAAAATTTCGATCCCTTTCCCTTTTTCTCCTGATTTTGCAAAATCATATTCATATTCCCGTTACTACGATATCGAGCACGATCAACGAATTAGCGAATCATGAGCGGAACTCAAATGATCCACCATAATAATTTTCAGAATATCAGAGGGCTATTTCATGGATGAGGGCCTTGACTCTCTTGGCTCGTAATAAAAAAAATCACGATCAACGAATTGGGGAATAATTGTCGGAACTTTCGGAAACTTTCAGAATATCAGAGGGCTATCACACGTAATAAGAGCTTGACTTTCTCGGCCCTTGATAAAAAAAAATTGTTAAAATTGTTGTCTTATAGGTTTACTTACTATGCACTTTTTTTGAATGGACGCATGTCCGATTGTACAGTTATTGAAGAAACTGTTTAAACAAAGAAGAATCGTTATAGCACATTTATGACTCTGCAACGCTCTACAAGAGCGCAAATTAAGATGTATTCTTACAAGATTATTTTATGATCTGGCTTATCTGAAGTTTTTTTCACCAATGAAGTTAATCAAATTAGTTGGAGGAACCAGATAGAACCATAGGAATAGAATGACCACCCGAATTAGGAAGAAATGATTTTAGGAAACTTCGAGAGTTCTCGATAAATCGTGATTTTGGCATTCTGAAAAGAAGTACTGATACCTCAAATGATCAATGTATTCTAAAAAAGGACTGTTGCCTTAAACGAATTTCGTAAGAACACTTTTACACTTTTACGGTATAAAGATTCGCCCAACTGAAGAGTGTTTCATTGTGTACTTGATGTTATCACAATATATATGTAAATATATGTTACGGGACCCAAAACTGGTAAGAGATTATAACTCATCGCTGACCAAAGTTTTGCATCTGGTACCATCGGAGGAAAACAATCATAAAAGAGATTAATCCAAAAAACACCACATATCTCTTTAGGTTCTGTTGCCAAAACTACAGAGTTGTGGCGGAACGAAGCCGAAGAATACTCTTACACTTTTACAGGACAAGGATTCATCAAACTGTCCTCGAAGCTAACCCCCAGAAGAATATTATCTTGATGAACTTCCCATACGTTAATGTTTTCGCAATCTATGCGTAGATATGTGTTACCAGTATCTGAGGATTAACGGAACCTAAAACTGGGAGGAGTTTTTAACTCATCACTGACCAAAGTTCATCATCTGGTAACTTGGAAGAAGAATCTAAAGAATACCAAATATCTTTTTAGATTCTGTTGCAAAATAAACAGGTACCACATCAGATTTGTGGCGAAACGACATCGTTTGGGGTAGTCGAAGAAGTTGCTTCTGACACGATTTTAAGTAACTGGTCTTCAAAGGGTGTTCAGCAGTCTGTAATGTAGACTATTGAACTATCTTTGGGGACATTGCAGTCACTAGCGACTATTCAGAAATTACTCCTTTAATTATCATTTCAAGGGAGCTCTTTAGAAAAGAGTTTAACTTTGTCCGATGACTCATAAAAATTAGAGTCGGTGGCAGACCGACTTACAAGGGAAACGTATCCATGTTTACCTTTTCTAACTTAAGTGACAATAAATTAAAGCTGGTGATCCGACAGATCACTTTTAAAGACTTCCAATAGTTATGGTATTCTATAGAATATTTGAAGTTCTTAAAACGGTCAACGACCAGCTATAGTCCTAGGACACGTCAAAACAGATATAGATTTTTGTGATTCAAATATTCAGAATGTCAAAACCCAAAGTTGAAGATTTTGAGAATATTTATAAAATTTGATTGTCCACGATTATGAAAGGGAAAAGTGTAGTTCATGAATCGACTTTAGTTACCAGGACATCATTTTCCGTAATTTTTCCTAAACTAGAACCAAACAGTTTAACAATTTATATCGAAAATTTAGTAAAGTGAGGGAAAGGGATTAATAAAATAACCTTAATTTAATTAATTATTCTTAATTTTTAATTAATTTAATTATTACCTTGCAACGTTGTTAGTTCAGCCAGTTGATTTAGGAAATAAAAATGTGTTTAAAACTTGTTTAAATTTCAAAAAAATAGTCCATATTCAAAATTCACTTCTTATTAATGCCCCAAAAAATTATAATTATTATGCATTTCCTATAACCGTAATAACACACATAAATATAATTATTTTTACGCTAAAATTTTTTACTTATGTGTGTGTGTTTATGCATGATTATTGATCATATTTCCGCATTGATTTTGACCAACTTACGAATCGTAGTAGATTAATGTTCAGAGTTAAAAATAATCGCTTTTTTGAAGAAAACCAAAAAGAAGTGAAATAAAAATAAAATAAAAGTATGTGAGCAAATTGGAAACGTATTGCAATTCACTTTAATAAATTCATTTGAATTATAAACAAATTGCAATTAATTTTTACCAAATTCATTTGAATTAATTCAAAGTTCATTATTAATTTTTTGTATGAAAAGAATTAATTAAAATTTTGCAAATGCAGTACATGAGTAATTCACGAACTAATTCAGAAATTAATAATTCTTGTACAGCTCTGTTAGTTAGTTGTATACTACATCAAATTCAAAGGAATACACTTAGGCCACTATCGGGCCTTTTGTGTACAACTTCTCACTGAATGTATTATCTTTCAATGTTTAGAAACTCATAAGAATTTTCTAATCAATGTTCGTGGGGAATGTTATATCCAGAATAATATCACTTTCAAGATATTTGGATCTAATTACGACGACTGCCGGACACTCTCAAAGAAAGTGCTTCAGAGTTTCACTGTCCTTTTCATTATTCCAAGAGGCCTTATGCCATTCTATTTGTTAAATGCGCCTTCGTTGCAGTGATTGGTTTTGCGTTCGTCTGGTTAACTACCTCGAGCTTACTTCCATTTAAAGCTAATACATTCGCCCTTTTTGTGCCGATTACACCCGAGTGTAATCCTTATCTCTGGGAGAGTATTCAGTTGAAGATTTCTTATAATGCAATACGGTCTTAGATTTAACTTTAACAGCTAATTGTCTTCTGGCTGTAGCTTAATTAATTAGTTAGTTATTAAGAATACGTAACATCATACTAACTTTAAACCTGCTCTCATAAGCGTCAACCCATAGGATCTTTGTGGTTCTACCCACCATTATTCGAAAAGATCTTATGCGATTCTATCTTAAATGAGCCTTCGTTACGGTGAATGGTTTTGCATTCGTCAGGTTAACTACCTCGACATTCCTCCATTTAAAGCTGATACATTCGCCCATAGTTAGTTAGTTAGTTAGTTAGTTAGTTAGTTAGTTAGTTAGTTAGTTAGTTAGTTAGTTAGTTAGTTAGTTAGTTAGTTAGTTAGTTAGTTAGTTAGTTAGTTAGTTAGTTAGTTAGTAGTTAGTTAGTTAGTTAGTTAGTTAGTTAGTTAGTTAGTTAGTTAGTTAGTTAGTTAGTTAGTTAGTTAGTTAGTTAGTTAGTTAGTTAGTTAGTTAGTTAGTTAGTTAGTTAGTTAGTTAGTTAGTAGTTAGTTAGTTAGTTAGTTAGTTAGTTAGTTAGTTAGTTAGTTAGTTAGTTAGTAAGTTAGTTAGTTAGTTAGTTAGTTAGTAGTTAGTTAGTTAGTTAGTTAGTTAGTTAGTTAGTTAGTAGTTAGTTAGTTAGTTAGTTAGTTAGTTAGTTAGTAGTTAGTTAGTTAGTTAGTTAGTTAGTTAGTTAGTTAGTTAGTTAGTTAGTTAGTTAGTTAGTTAGTTAGTTAGTTAGTTAGTTAGTTAGTTAGTTAGTTAGTTAGTTAGTTAGTTAGTTAGTTAGTTAGTTAGTTAGTTAGTTAGTAGTTAGTTAGTTAGTTAGTTAGTTAGTTAGTTAGTTAGTAGTTAGTTAGTTAGTTAGTTAGTTAGTTAGTTAGTTAGTTAGTTAGTTAGTTAGTTAGTTAGTAGTTAGTTAGTTAGTTAGTTAGTTAGTTAGTTAGTTAGTTAGTTAGTTAGTTAGTTAGTTAGTTAGTTAGTAGTTAGTTAGTTAGTTAGTTAGTTAGTTAGTTAGTTAGTTAGTTAGTTAGTTAGTTAGTTAGTTAGTTAGTTAGTTAGTTAGTTAGTTAGTTAGTTAGTTAGTTAGTTAGTTAGTTAGTTAGTTAAATGTTCGGAATCACATGGTTGGGGAAGTTCTCTTTGGAATAACATTCACCTCAGAACGAAGAGAGTATCCAAATTGGCTTGATTCTTTTTTGGTCATCTGGATCTTTTGAGCAGTTCCGTGTCCCGCTTAGGCCTTTGAAATTTATTATTTTTAATTACGGCGTTTTCTTCGAAATTAAAATTGTAAGTCATCTATAATTTTCTATAATGAAATTATAATTTGATTCGTCTCAGCTACCAGTATCATATTCGTTTCGTTTGTCTTACAAATGAAGTGATTAATTACTGATTTTCAAAATTTTGTTGATCTATTGTGTGGAAGATACACATGTGGAACATAAAGTTTGAAAAAACTAAAACTAAACCTACATACGAATATTACAAAAAAAAAAATTAAGCAAAAATTTTGAAATACATTCAACGCTTATTTTTTATGCAGTTTGTTATAAACCCATTAATTTGTATTATTTTCAGCTGTTTAAGTTGACTCTAATAAATTGTTCATAAATACCCTTCACACTTAATTATATTATTGTATAGTTAGACTTTAAACGAAATTTATTTCACGAGTTGTGTCGGGCAACTCATTATAATGGTTAATTTTGTTAAGATGAATTTTCGTATTTAATTTTAATGATTTTTTTTTCTTATATTTTATTACCATTTATTTTTTTATTTTTATTTAATTTTTTTACTCTTTGAACATGATTTGTTTATTTGATTGACATTTGTTTGATGTTTGACGTTTTATGATAGTTTATGAGGATTGTTAAAGATCTGAGAGTTTAGTTGGTAATACGACTTTCAGGCGGCAAGTTTAAAAATACGGTTTAACTGAAATTTGCTTTGGATAAACAATAACTGCAGTGTTAAGTGTTAGAAACGGTTTGGTTTTTCTTAGAGTGGTAATAAAGAAAATTTTAAAAATTTTAACAAAAGAAGAATATAAATGGGTTTTAAATAAATAAATAAAAAAAAATTAAAAAAAATACAATTAAAAATTTTGTTAAAAATCATTTTGATTTAAGAAAAATTGTTTAAAATCTTTGTAAAATGTTTTAAATATTTAAATATAATTACAATTACAATTAAAATTTGTTTTAAACACCTCATCCTTGTGCAACTCTTTAAAATCCCCAGTAAAACAAAAGACTTAAGCAACATACTTTATCTTTCTTACGCATCATCTACGTTGTGCAAATTCCTTTGATTATTTGTCACGTGTAAACCTAAAATGACAATTAATACTTTAATTAGGTTACAAATCGAATGTGTGTCCAATGTGCCAAAGACCCACTTTGAATACAATTTGATTTGTCAAAAACTTGTGCCACTTAAATTAACATTAAAATAAAAAAGTTTCCATTCAAATAATGTTTAAGTAAAGTGTGACTTATTGTACGTTGGCAGACGTTTAAATGTGCAGTTTTAAGTGAAATTTAAAAAAACTAAAAAAAACACAAATAAAACTGTGACATTTTATTGCGTGATTAAATGATCTAACAAAACACTAAACGTACTTAAAGTGTATACATTAGGGTAGTACATATTTTTTTAATTTTTTTCCAAATTGGTCTTATATAATGCACTTTAATCGTTTAATGTGCATCACTGTGGGCCTTATACTAAGTTTTGTTGCCGATTTAGTGATCAAATGTTGCAGATTTTTAATAAAATTTTCTAAAAAGCTTGCAGTAACCTCAGAAACTAACATGTTGCTGTTATTGCAAAAGTTTGCGCAAATATTGCCAATATTTGCAAAAATTAAGCATCAGTTCTGTCTAGAGTTGCAGCTTTTAATGTTTTACTTTTATTATGCGGCATTGATGCACAATTGCTGCATTATTAAAAGCAACAGGAACTAAAATGTTGCTTTGTTTGCAAAAAGTTGCGGCAGTGATGAAAGCTAAAAAGCTTGCATTAGCCCCAGAAACTAAAATGTTGCTGTTATTGCAAAAGTTTGTGCCGATATTGCCTATGTTTGCAAAAAAGAAGCATCAGTTATGTCTGGAATTGCAGCTTTTAATGTTTTACTTTTATTATGTTGCAATGATGCACAACTGCTGTAATGTTAAAAGCATCAGCAACTAAAATGTTGCTTTATTTACAAAGAGTTGCAGCAGTGCTGAAAGCTAAAAAGCTTGCATTAGACTCAGAAACTAAAATGTTGCTGTTATTGCAAAAGTTTGCGCTGATATTGCCAATGTTTGCAAAAAATAAGCATCAGTTCTGTCTAGAGTTGCAGCTTTTAATGTTTTACCTTTATTATGCGGCCTTGATACACAACTGCTGTAATGTTAAAAGCATCAGAAACTAAAATGTTGCTTTGTTTGCAAAAAGTTGCAGCTTGCAAAGCTTGCATTAGCCTCAAAAACTAAAATGTTGCTGTTATTGCAAAAGTTTGCATACGTTATGTATAGAGTTGCATCAGTTATGTCTAGAGTTGCAGCTTTTAATGTTTTATTTTATTATGCGGCATTGATGACCAACTGCTGCATTTTTAAAAGCATCAAAAACTTTATTTGCAAAGAGTGGCAGAAGTGATGAAAGCTAAAAAGCTTGCATTAGCTTTGTTTGCAAAAAGTTGCGGCAGTGATGAAAGCTAAAAAGCTTGCATTAGCCTCAGAAACTAATGTTTTACTTTTATTATGCGGCATTGATGCACAATTGCTGAAATTTTAAAAGTATCAGAAACTAAAATGTTGCTGTATTTGCAAAAATTTGCAGCAGTGATGAAAGCTAAAAAGCTTGCATTAGCCTCAGAAACTAAAATACTGCAGTTATTGCAAAAGTTTCCGCTGATATTGCCAATGTTTGCTAAAAAGAAGCATCAGTTATCTCTAGAGTTGCAGCTTTTAATGTTTTGCTTTTATTATGCGGCATTGATGCACAGTTGCTGCAATGTTAAAAGCATCAGAAACTAAAATGTTGCTGTATTTGCAAAAAGTTGCGGCAGTGATGAAAGCTCAAAAGCTTGCATTAGCCTCAGAAACTAAAATGCTGCTGTTATTGCAAAAGTTTGCGCCAATATAGCCAATATTTGCAAAAAATAAGCATCAGTTCTGTCTAGAAACTAAAATGTTGCTTTATTTGCAAAGAGTTGCAGAAGTGATGAAAGCTAAAAAGCTTGCATTAGACTCAGAAACTAAAATGTTGCTGTTTGCGCCGATATTGTCAATGTTTGCAAACTTTTGACATAAATGAGCGCAATGATGCGCAACTATTGTATTAATGATGCACAACTACTGCAATCATGGCGAAAATGTTGCAAAAAAAGAGAAATATTTAACATAAATTAGTTTAATGTTTAAAAGTTTTACTTTCAAACTGCAGTAATGCGCAACTACTGCATTCATAAGAGCATCAGAAACAAAGATTTGCAAAATTTGCACCTGCATAGACAATTGTTGCAAAAAAAGAAACATTTCACCAAAATCAGTACAGTCAAGTGATGCAATTTTGAACAATATGCAGCAGTGTTGCACAAATACTTGAAGAAAAACTATATATTAATTAATTTTCTTTAATAATTACCCTCAACCATTTAATGCAACTCTTATTAAATGTAATAAATACTTCAACTTTATGTTAATGAACTTGTAAACAATTTAACTTTAACTAATTTATTTAAACAATTTATTATTGTTGTTTATATGTGTTTTCATCTAAATTTTATTGTTTAAAACTTTCAACTCATGAACCCAAGTTTCTCGCATTTAACCGCAAACAATGCGTTAAAAAGTACAGAAATAACACATAAAATGAATTGTAAAAAATAAGAAATGTCTTGGTATGCGTTTCACATTTTGAAAATTTCCACTTGGTTGCAATAACAAGAAGGAGAAAAACTGAGAAAAGTAATGAAACAATGCGTTTGTTTTACAACAACTTTAAAATGAAAATCACAATATTGTGTAGAAGAAAAAAAACAACACAATAGATGGAAATAAATAAATAAAAAAACAATAAAATATTGCTGATATTTATTTTCTAAAGTTATTATTCAAGCTTTTCACTCTTGGTTTCGGGAAGTTTGTAAATTATGTTTTTTCTATAACGGGGTCTTCGAAAACAACCTGGTTACTTGGTCTCCACATACACTTGAAAAAAATGACTTGAATTTAAGCAGATTTTCTATTTTGTTGTGGTTTTTAAGGGATGGTGTTCATCTATAGCAGCTCTTCCACCCTCTCCACTTTACTCTTGCTTGGGTCAGGTTTAGTGGTGTTACCGTTTGTGGAATCAGAGTCGGAACAATAACTTGCATTTAAAGGCTGTGGTTGCTTGAAGTCTTCACCGAATACATTCTTCTTCCTTATCCCTTCATTTTTGCCAATAGCATATTGTACAATTGATGCATTGTCCGCCACGGAACCCAAGGAACGCTCTCCATAGTATGAGCAATGAATCACGATCGCACTTAAATATCACTGATATATGACTCTCTTAACGTCGGTCTTGATCATTTTGCGTCATACATATTGGGCTTTGATTTGTAGTAGGGTTATCATTTCAGGATGCATTGCTCACGATCATATACTATTACATGTGTAGCAAGTGGGTTAGGTTGATAGCAATATGTTTCTACATCAAATCCTAAGAAATACACTTAGGTCACTAACGGGCCTGTTGTGCACTCCTCATGGAAAATGTTTGTTGGTAAAAACAAAAACCTTGTATTCCAATACTATCTTAGATTTAACTTCATCACTTGATATCGCCCTAATTAGCTTCTGGCTTCTGGCCCCATATTTATTCTCGGACTTCTGTCTGGAAGCTAATGTTGTGATTAGGTATTTCTCTTTCGGCGTCTTTAATATAGAACTCCAGTCCTACTTTGTCCCCCCATTTTGGTGCGATCCGGGTAGCACAGTATTTCTACGGGTATTTGCTTTAAACTCATGCTGATTTCTACCTTACTCTGCTTGTTTATTAGAATTTTTGTTGGATTACCGGCATCGTCCCGCTGTCTTCTTTTGACAGCTTATCCTTTATCACCCTCTAGGTTCTTCTTTACACCCTTATTATCGAGGTTGATTTCGCCATATTTCGACGTATTTATCTTCAAAATATCTGGCTTGGCGTTGCCACCCCTTCTCGAAGGATTCTGACTTGAGGTTGCTTCGAGAGGACGGGGAGCTCCTTCTTCTTAGGTTTATTCTCAGTTGTCAACTCCTTGGGAGACCTGATCCTCTTTGGCCCAGATATTGAGAAAAAATCCGAAGTGTCGCGACTTCCTGAAGCATATTCTTCAACTTCGTCCTCTGTGCTCCAGAAAGCCGTTTTTGTAAACTTCACCCTAGTGAGTATATAAGTTGTCATTCCGTATGTAATTTCCACAATATAATTTTCCGACCCTATAATGTATATATACACTAGATCCTTATAGACAGCAGAGTCGATTAAGCCATTTAAATTTTATAAAAACTTGGGATTTGCTGTCACGGTGTTGTTATTATCATCTGAGGTTTAAGAGTCGAAACTCTTACCCGTATTGAAAGGCCAGAGTTCTCTTCGAGTACATTCTTCTCTTTCACCCCAATATTTTTGCCAAAGGCATACTGTACACTTGACGCATTGTCCGTCACGGAAACCTCCCACCGGGGGCATGTTATCTTGGTGAAATCTTCATCTTGGTATTATTGCAATATCCCGTGGAAAAGAGGTGCCAACAATTCCTCTAGTCTGCCGGGACTATAAACTGGTAATGATAAAATGTATCCTCGGCCTTTCCTGATTGACATGGGGTCGAACCAGTGCACCAGATAATCTGGTACTATGGGTGGCCAGTTCATTGAGATTCCTTTGGAATCCGCTTAGTGGCTGTGGTTTGATTTGATTCACGGTGAAGTAATATCTTTTCAAGATAAGTTTCTATTATCGTTCTAAGGAATGGTACAAACCTTAGGGTTGGCTGTGGAATAAAATGTTGAGAATGAGCTGATAATGCGGAAAGTGATCATTAAAATTATGTCTTGACTGTTGGATATAATGTATCTGATGGAGGAGATGAATGGTTAGCGTAGACGGTTGTGTCGGAAGAGATGAAAGTGTTGTGAAGATGTATGGAGTTGGTTTGGAGTTTTGCTGCATACTTAAGTATGATTGATGGTTTTGGAGCGATGGAGTGGTGAATGTTTAATCTTTGTTTTATCGGCAATTTTCTTGCATGATTGGGTGTGTTTGGAGTTTACTCTAATCACGCCACTGAAATAGGTCTTGTTATTATGGAGTCCGTGATTCGGTCTACCAATCTGTGCCTAGGTGCTGTTGCTGACTCAACAGAGCCATCTTATTAGTGTGTTTACGAGGTTAAGGAATGCACTGGAATGGGTCTTTAGTTAATAAATATGTAATATAATCTTTCTTGATGTCTTGAAAGATGACCACCCATCATCACCTTCCGGCGTGAGAAACTGGAAGATTGATTTCACCTGATGTTGGGGTCTCCCCTTCTATTTACTTTAGACCAGTGATTGCTTTTCCTTGTCGGGATATGCACTGAGATTGATCTCATGCTGCCTGTCATTCCGCAACGGCACTGCTATGGTAAGAGATTAGATAGCTCGGATACTTGAGCAAGATGCTTGTTCATGGACCGGTAAAGCCATGTACAAAGACTTGCACCTAATTTCTTCATAGAAGGATTCAGGGTCGAGTGGTAGACCGTCCCAAGTCCACTTAGTGGTTGAAAAAGACCACAGTAGAATAAGGCCATCAAGGTAGGTGTTCACTTTAAGCACATTGACATTCTTGTCCGCCACGGAGACCAATATACCCACCTCCGTAGTAGTTTTTTGCTCACGTTTGCAGGATGACAACGACACTTGACTCAAGAGCAGGTCATCACTTGCCGCCGGTTCTGGGTTATGTAGGTCCTGCACCAAAAATGTTTTTATTATATTAAATATAGACCTCCTCTTGCTAATTTGAGATTTCGAAAAATCTTGAAGTTTAAATAAGAAATTATAGTCGGACGAGGCCGACTATATAATACCCTACACCTGTTACAAAAATAAAATGTAATTTAGTTTTCATAATAAAGCATTTAATTTGAATTGTACTTTGCCTCAGATATACTTAAGCCATTTATTGTTGAATAAAATTGTGGACATTTAAGTCAAATTTTGAAGGCGACTTTATATAGGGGGTATGGTTAAATAAGACCCTATAATTATGAAATTCATGAGAGTCATCAAGGCTAGAATAGAACTTGGTTTTGCAGCTTTTTGTCGAGATACGAGTATATTAAACATAATTATGAACTTTAAAGCCCTATTCTTCGGGTTCAGTTGTATGGGGGTTAGGTGAAATAATGGACCGATGTTAACCATTTTCAATATGCTTCGTTTCCGGTACCATAGAAGGAAGGTCGTGTGCCAAAATAGCGACCTGTAGTTTGATTACAATGTTTACAAGCCCTATGCAAGGGTTCAGTTGTATGGGGGCTAGGTGAAATAATCGACCGATCTTAACCATTTTCAATAGGCTTCGTCCCTGGGTAATCTTATGATCATGCACCAAATTTCATTGGATTATTTTCAAAATTGCGCAGTTTGATTAAAAGTTTACATGGACGGACGGACATAGCTAAATCGACTCAGAAAATGATTCTATGCCGATTGGTTTACTTTAAGGTGGGTATAGGATCAATATTATTGAGCGTTACAAACATCAACACAAACCCAATATACCCTCCCCACTAAAGTGATGTAGGGTATAAATAGATTTACGATGGATAAACTGATATGTGCAATTTCTATGAGTTCATAGCTTTATAGTTACTTTTGTTATTAAGCTCATATTACTACATTTTTTCCCTAAGTGTATCACATCATATGATGCACAATATATTAAATAAAAAATACGGAAGATTAAGTTTAAAATGAATTCATAACAAAATTGAGGTTTTCATGTCTTTTCAGCAAACAAAAGACAATGCGGTAATTGCGTGCAGCAATAAAATAATATTAAATAAAATATTATACTAGACAATGTAATAAATATATAAGAAACCAACAGATACATGATGTTAAGTTGTGGTAAAAAGATGTAGAGAAACATGCAAAAGATATATAAACTTTGAAACATAACTCAAAATTATGGTAATAATTTATGATAATTTAAAAGAGGCCATAGATAAACCGCAAAACTATAAGAGGAATTGGTTGAAATGATGATTTATTTTTTTTTTAAGGAGTGTAAATGCAAATTTTTAACTAATAGTAAGGTTTTGCAAGTGAAATTTGTAATGAATTTGAAACTTTGTAGTTTAATTTATGAAATTTATAAGCGGAAATGTAGATTTCCATAAGGATGCAAATTTTGTTTTAAAAAAACAACAGCAAAATCATATAACAATTTCAGTTTGTTAAACAAAATCCTTTTATTTTTTATTAAAGTTACATGCAATACTTTGTCATTATATATTTTGTAATGTTAGTTACGTTTTTCGTTTACAGCTTGTTATTTCCCAATTTGAAATAAAAATTTTTTTTCTACAAAACCAGATTTGTCATGGATTTCCGTTTTCAAATACGAAAATAAAAAACTTAATAAAAGAAAACAAATAATAGTTAGATGAGAGAGTCATGAGACCAAAACCAACCTACGTTATAGAAAAAAATTTCAAATGAATTATATTAAATAGAAAACATTTAAATGGCAATGAACTTGAATTCATGAAATAGTTTAACTGACCATAAGCTATGAGAAACTATACAATTATGCCGCTAAAGAAATGTTTGTATCAGCAACCAGTTTAAGATCTTTGAAATAAAAAAAAAATATTTTGTAATCATTAATATTAATGTTAAAGTAAAAGACTTTACAACTTGATGTCTTTTTACTGCAGTTAATTTTAATTTAAAAATATTATTTTCAAATCAATTGTTGTGTCTGTCTACTCAAAACGTTTGACATAATTTATCATAAAAAAATGCTTAAAAGACCTCAGTCTTAGTCTTGTTGTTTTCATAAAATCATTTCTTTAACTCTTGTCTAAATCATGACTATTAATTAATACCCGTTTATTATTTTTCTGTAAATTGTTTAATTCGAAATATACCAAGAAAGGCATAAATAAATAAAAAATCAAATAAAAAAAAATTGCTTGCGAAAAAAACAAGTTTGTTGCTTAAGTTTTTTGTTTATGTCTACCATACACTATGCGCGCGTTATTATTATGATTGTTGCTGCTGCAATCAGTGGTTTATTTAAACGTAAAATGGTTTCTGGGCTTTCAACTGCTAATAATAATCATAATTTTTATAGATCAGCAACATTTAGTTTTTTTCTACTTTTTTTTTCACTAATGTGTATTTCCTTCCGATTTTAATTTTGTTAGTGAACACCTGTCACAGAAAAAGAGAAAGACTTTAACTCTGTTTGAGTACTTAAGTAACTGGAATTTTTAAAACTTTACACCTGATTAAAAACTAGCACTAACAGGAAACTACTGACAAAAATAGTCCAAATTTTTTGTATTACTAAGACATGTTATTGCCTAACTAGGAAAATATTTTGTCAACATTTCATAAAAACAACTTCAACATTCATAAAACTTAGAAAAAAGTAAACTTTGGGCTAGGGAAAACTTCTCCTTTTTAAGCTTTAAAGGAAAATTTACAAGCTTTTCGAAAAAATTTACAAATTTCTACTGAAAATTTCGAAAACTTTTCTTAAGAAAAGTTTAAAAGCTTTTCTAAAGAAAAGTGTAAAAGCTTTTCTAAAGAAAGGTTTTAAGGCTTTTCTAAAGAAAAGTTTTAAAGCTTTTATAAAGAAAAGTTTTAAAATTTTTCTAAAGAAAAGCTTTTAAACTTTTCTTTAGAAAAGCTTTTAAACTTTTCTTTAGAAAATTTTTTAAACTTTTCTTTAGAAAAGCTTTTAAAATTTTCTTTGGAAAAGCTTTTAAACTTTTCTTTGGAAAAGCTTTAAAACTTTTCTTTAGAAAAGCTTTTAAACTTTTCTTTAGAAAAATTATAAAACTTTTCTTTATAAAAGCTTTAAAACTTTTCTTTAGAAAAGCCTTAAAACCTTTCTTTAGAAAAGCTTTTACACTTTTCCTTAGGAAAGCTTTTAAACTTTTCTTAAGAAAAGTTTTCGAACTTTTCTTAAGAAAAGTTTAAAAGCTTTTCTAAAGATAAGTTTAAAAGTTTTTCTAAAGAAAGTTTAAAAGCTTTTCTAAAGAAAAGCTTAAAAGTTTATCTAAAGAAAAGTTTAAAAGCTTTTCTAAGGAAATGTCCAAAATCTTTTTTAAGTAAATGTCCAAAAGCTTTTCTAAAGAAAAGTTCACATTTTTTCTAAAGAATAGTTTACTTCTTTTCTAAACAAAAGTTCACAAGCTCTTCTGAAAAGAAAAGTTCAGTAACTTTTCTCAAGAATGTTCACAACCATTCTATGGAAAAGTCCAAAAACTTCTTTAAAGAAAAGTTAACAAACTTTTCTAGAGAAAAGTTTAAATTTTTTCTAAAGAATAGTTTACATCTTTCCTAAAGAAAAGTTCACAACTTTTCTATGGAAAAGTTCAAAACTTTTCTATGGAAAAGTTCACAACTTTTCTATGGAAAAGTTCACAACTTTTCTATGGAAAAGTTCACAACTTTTCTATGGAAAAGTTCACAATTTTTCTATGGAAAAGTTCACAATTTTTCTATGGAAAAGTTCACAACTTTTCTATGGAAAAGTTCACAACTTTTCTATGGAAAAGTTCACAACTTTTCTATGGAAAAGTTCACAACTTTTTTATGGAAAAGTTCACAACTTTTTTATGGAAAAGTTCACAACTTTTCTATGGAAAAGTTCACAACTTTTATATGGAAATGTTCACAACTTTTATATGGAAATGTTCACAACTTTTCTACGGAAAAGTTCACAAATTTTTATGGAAAAGTTTACAACTTTTCTATGCAAAATGTTTACAACACTTCTATGGAAAATGTTCACAACACTTCTATAGAAAAGTTTAAATATGTTCTAGGTCTGGGCCGAGGTTAGATGATATGGAATTATTATTATTTTTTAAAACTTCCGACTAAATTTAAAATATATATTTTTGTAATATTTTAAGTAAAATTTCTTAAAATTTTCTTTCTTTTGTTTCAGTTTCCTATATTTCAATCAATTAAAATATGGGACAAGAGATATCACAACAAAATAAATGTAACACTTCTAGACGACAACAGCAACCTTTTCCTCAGCAACAACCAAACTTTCATCAGCACCAACAAGACAAACAAAACTATCAATCAACTACGTTTCACAAAAATAACTCTCCAAGCTTTTCTATACCCAAGCCACGCTATAAGCAACACAAAGAATTAATCTATACCTCGTCCAGCATCTCTAACGCTTCCTCTACAGACGACGAATACTATCGGCAAAGACAGAAGTATAATTTAACGAAACAAACGTATGAAAAAGCGAAAATATCTAAATCACAATTAGGTTCACGTAAATCACTTGACAGTCATTCCTCAACATCGGATTATCAATCGAGCGCTTTTGAAACAGCCGAAGAGCTGTATCGAGATATCAAGGGTAATTATAAACGTAAGAGTTCACAAAGCACTGACAGTGGCATTTACTATTCATCGTGTCATTGTACGCCCACTCGTTTTTCCTCAGCTGCATCGGTAGCAAGTGGAGGGGCCACATCTGTTGTTTCCACCAAATCAAATAAATCATTGCAAAAACAAAAAGATTATTTAGATCATCATTTATATATAAAATCATATCTTGATATTTTAGAAGAAGATCAAAAGGCAAAGGCTCAGTATAAGGTGGCCAAACCGGGTGGTATACGTAATTATACACCAAAAATATTATCGGAAGTATCACTATCTACCAGTGCGCCGGAAGCAAACGGTTTTAGTAAACAGAAATCTAAAGTTAAAGACGATCCGTGGATCTGACAATTACTGAAAAATGGCATTTGGTACAATGACATCTTTGCTCGGTATGATACCCCTACTGGCAATCGGCATGAATTACTATCGTTATCAAACTGTGGATCCCGAAAATAAGGTGCAGGAGCCGCAAGTAGTAAGTTTTGAAAATTGATATAAGAAATGGTTTTCTAAAGGATATTTCTTCTTTTATTTTAGATAAGACGCCAATATGATTTTGTGATTATAGGTGGCGGCTCGGCCGGAGCAGTAGTGGCCAATCGTTTGTCGGAAATTAAGAACTGGACGGTTTTATTATTAGAGGCGGGTGGTGATGAAACTGAAATATCCGATGTACCCGCCTTGGCTGGTTATTTACAACTCACTGATCTGGATTGGAAGTATCAAACTACCCCCTCTGCTACGCGACAATATTGTCAGGCCATGAAAGGTGATCGCTGTTTTTGGCCTAGAGGCAAAGTTTTGGGTGGTTCCAGTGTTCTCAATGCCATGGTTTATGTTAGAGGTTCCAAAAATGACTACAATCATTGGGAATCTTTGGGTAATCCTGGCTGGGGTTATGAAGATGTTTTAAAATATTTCCTTAAATCAGAAGATGTGCGTAATCCCTATTTGGCCCAAACACCCTACCACGAAACGGGCGGCTACTTAACTGTGCAGGAGTCACCCTGGCGTACTCCTCTTTCTATAGCATTTTTACAAGCCGGTCTAGAAATGGGTTATGAAAATCGTGATATTAATGGTGAGCTGCAGACTGGTTTCATGATCACTCAGTCAACGGTGAGAAGAGGTTCTAGATGCAGTACCGGCAAGGCTTTCATAAGACCAGTGCGTTTGCGCAAAAATTTGGATGTGCTTTTACATGCCCAAGCCACGCGCATTATTATAGATAAAATAAAAGAGCTACCGGAGTGGAATATATAAAAAAAGGACGCAAGAATATAGTGTTTGTCAGAAGAGAAGTGATTTCTTCCGCTGGTGCCCTTAACTCACCACAATTACTCATGCTGTCGGGTATAGGACCCTCAGATCATTTACAAGAAATGGGCATACCGGTAGTATCTGATTTGCCTGTGGGCAGTAATCTACAAGATCATGTGGGCTTGGGAGGTCTAACATTTGTGGTAGATGCTCCTCTTACCGTTACTCGCAATCGTTTCCAAACTATACCCGTTTCCATGGAGTATATTTTAAGAGAACGTGGTCCTATGACTTTTACGGGAGTGGAAGGTGTAGCTTTCCTTAACAGCAAATATCAAGATCCTAAAATTGATTGGCCCGATATACAATTTCATTTCTGTCCCAGTTCTATTAATTCCGATGGTGGGGAACAGATACGCAAAATCTTAAATCTACGAGATGGTTTCTATAATACCGTCTACAAGCCCTTGCAAAATTCTGAAACCTGGTCTATATTACCTTTACTGCTAAGACCCAAAAGTACCGGCTGGATACGCCTTAACTCCCGTAATCCTCAGCAACAACCTAAAATAATACCCAATTATTTCGCCCATCAGGAAGATATAGATGTGTTGGTGGAGGGTATTAAATTGGCCATTAATGTTTCCAATACCCAAGCTTTCCAAAGGTTTGGCTCCAGATTACACAACATTCCCTTGCCGGGCTGTAGGCATCTAGAATTCAATAGCGATGCCTATTGGGCCTGTTGCATTAAACAGTTCACCTTTACCATTTATCATCCCTCGGGTACTTGTAAAATGGGTCCCAGTTGGGATACCACGGCCGTGGTTGATTCCCGCCTTAGAGTTTATGGTGTTTCCGGTTTACGTGTGGTAGATGCCAGTATTATGCCCACTATTGTCAATGGTAATCCTAATGCCCCAGTTATTATGATAGGCGAGAAAGCTTCTGATATGATTAAAGAAGATTGGGGTGTACGGCCGATACGCAGACAAGGTTGATCGCTAAAGCGTGTGTTACAATGTTCCATAAGCAAGCAGTTCCATTAAGGCTTCCATTATAAATTTGTTAGAGATTTTAAGTGAAAAAAATCTAAGTAAAAACTAACTAGTCAATATTTTGTTATTGTTATCAAATTTGTCTTTTATATAGAAAGATTTAAATGAGAAAATTTATTTATTTTATTATTTAGGTTTTAAAATATTTTCCTTATTTTGTGTAAATTTTATTTTTTAATTTCTTTATTTTTTTAATTTAAGTTGTAATTTTTAGTTATTTAGTTCTTTGTTAAAATAAAGAAAAACTATAGATTTTTAAAATAGTTTTAATTATTTAAATACCTTTTTCTAAAATATGATCTAAAACTATAAAAAAATTCAGTTAGAGCAAAAACTCTATTTCCAATGGCTCCTCTACAATCGTCGTTACCCATCGGTATGTAGTGAGAGCAAATCATTAGACTTTAAATCATAACTAGATTCCCGAAAATCACACGATCATACAAACATACAAGAAATATATACACGCCTGGTACCAAATTGACACCAAACTTTTTCAATAATATCCGTTGTCAAAGTATATACATACGTACGACATCACTATATAATGTTGACAACATTGCAACAATTCGTTGTCGAAATCTAAATTTTATACACATCCGTTGTCTAAATGTTAACAAACGTGGTAAGCTGACTATTGATAAACAATCCGTTGCCAGTTTGTTGTCAATTTAGTACCAGGCGTGTATATTTCTTTTTCTTTCTGTGTAATAGTTTCATCTACTATGAGGCTCAAAGCTCTTCTTTGAACCAGGTCCAACACCAGTAGTACTTGGTGCTCTAGCCCCTACGTCGAAATTATATTGCATTTTAAGTCGGTCATATGTCTAGTAGGGTTCTATAGTTGAAGCAAAAGGTGGGTTTTCTGTAATTTGCGAAAAGTCGAGACTTTTCTCGAATTTTTTCAGCTCTTATTTTCAAAGTCGTCTTTTCGATTTCATCGACTTTTTAACTTTTTCCAACAAAAAGTTGATTGTATGTCTTTTGCCACAAAATAGTACTTTTTTGGGGTAAAAGTACCAAATTACTTTTTGGATATTTTTCGCTGGGCTAGTTCATAAGAAAGTCTGTAAATAGGCCTATTGACAAGACTGTGAACTAAAATATCAACTGGTTTATTGACTACACTATGGACTAGCCTATAGAGTAGTCTATGGGCTAATCTATTGACTATTATATGGACTAGTCTATTGGATAGTTTATTTTATAGTATATTGACTTGTATATGTACTAGTCTTTTAAATAGTCTATTGTCTACTCTATTGACTAGTCTATTGTCTAGTCTATTAACTAGTCTATTGTTTAGTTTATTGACTAGCCTATAGATTAGTCTGTGGACTAGTCTATGGAATAGTCTATTAACTAGTCTCTATAGTTCATGGAGATGTCTATTGACTAGTCTCTAATATAGTCCATGGGCATGTCTATTAGCTAGTCTATGGACAAGTCTATTGACTAGTCTATGGACAACTCTATGGAATAGTCTATTGACTGGTTTATGGTTAGCCTATGGAAACGTCTATTGACTAGTCGAATCTATTGACTTGTCTATGAACTAGTCCAGTGTCGAGCATGTGGACGAAATTTTTACTAATCTATTGACTAATTCTATTAGTCTATTGATTAGTCTTAGAGTAATAAGCAAAAAAATGTACTTCATATGTAGTGGGAGTACTACGATACTTTTAGTAATCAAAAAGTACTGAATTTTCCTTGTCTGATTCACTCTATCAGTACAGAGTTACCGCAAAAGTAGAGTCTCAAGTCGTTTGTGAATCAATAGACAACATTGTGTATGAGGAGGCGTATGGTCGCGATTTAACTCGAGTTAATCATATTAAATCCTAAATCAGTCATCCACGAAGTAATAAATAGGATTAGAGGTGATAGATAAAAAGTCGTTCATTAATATTAAAGAAAGAGTTGCAGATTGAATGGAGCGCTGAGGGACCCCTGAATTAAAACTACAGTTATTTGAACTAAACCAATATATTACTCCCCTTATAGAATATTTGTGTAGAAAGTACGCAATAAAAATGTAATTAGTCGTCCATGATAGATTAGATCAGATTAGAAATGGTAGATTGAAGATCATTCATACGAATTCAAAAGAGAGTTGAAGAGAGAACGGAGTTCTGAGGGAGACCTGAATACATTTTGTACTCAGGTCTAGTTGTTTGAACTTAACCTATCTATTAATAGAATAAGTATGGAAAGTATGGAATAAAAGGAAACATTTGATTCCAACTGCACACGATATTAGTTTAGATATTAGTTCTTCACGTCAGATCACATCAAATGCTTTGGAAATATTGTATTCATCTATGTCAGTTTTTCCCGCGATGAGAGAAGCCAGTGCGAAAGTCATATTGTCAACCATTCAGAAGTTTGCATGTCTCCATTTAACTTGTCAGGTGGAAATCGCAATTAGGTGATAGTTTCCCGGTTTGGAGTAACCACATTTTTAACTATTAGTATGACGTTTGTTACTAACAATGAAGAAAAGCTTTAAACGATTTCTTTTAAACCTTGGCGAGAGAGAGGAAGAACAAGTCTTAAGAATAATGGCAGATATGCCATCAGGACCTGGAGATTTGGTTACATCAAGCTCAGACAAAACTTGCATGTTATTAAACCAGAAAATTTTGCGATTTGCTATATTATCTCAGTGCATCTAGTATTCTGGCTCAAATCTGAAGTTTTTATTTCTGTATTTTTTTTTGATATTAATTTTTATTTCCTTTTTATAAAATTTATTTATTTTATTAGTTGCAATTTCATTCATTACTTATGTTTGCAACTACGTACTTACAATTTATAATATACCCGCCTAAAAATATACTTTGTCATTTCCACAAAAATTTCAACAAAAGAAAAGCGAAAAATTATGAAATATCAACTTGTAAACAATTATAACCAAAAAATGTTCACATTTAATTCATACACCCATCAATCATAGCACAATTATAATATTTTATCAGGTCTTTATAAATCGTAACAAAAAAACTAAATAAATGCACAAAAATAAATCGAAACGTAATACTACTGTCAACTTGTAAAATTGTGTTAAAAGTTTGTTTTTTCTTTTCATTTCTTTGTAATTGAAATAAAAGAAATGTAAACCAAAATACAGGTTACAATAAATACGATTTATATTATTTAACTGTTTTTGGTTTCTTTCTAACCACAAAGTAAAGTGTGACCAATCGCATTAAAATATGCCATCGTACAAAAAATGTCAAAAATATGTTTCTTATTTTCAATATTAATGTGTTATCATGGCAGAGACGTATGATGAAAGGTGTGATGGGGATCAAATTACAATATTATTTATATTTTCCGATTATGTTTCAAAAGATATAGAAACCATTTTATGACAATTTGATTATAAATCTAATCAAGAGTTGTGAGAGAAGAATATTAATTCATTCTTTACGTGTAAAGAATCAGGAGCGCTAAACTACATATCATTGATACAGTTTGCGTTGACGAAGTTTGTTCACCACTGGAGAACTTTAATAGAAAGGAATATACATAGACAATGCCTTAAACATTGTAAATAAGTCCTTTATAGTTGAAGCTACGAAGGACTTAATGATAAACCAAAGAAATATGCTGGAGAGCAGGGCCATTAATAACTGTTTAAACTTCAGTTTCGTGTCATTAATTGAGTTATTCAGGTGTCCGCTTCTAATGTTATCTTTATCGGAAGAAATTTTTTTCCAAGTAATCTGACAGAATCTGCGCTTATCGTACACTTCAAATCTATTAGAGATCACATCATCTGGATAATATGAAAGATAAATTGGCTTATTTTGAACTGTAAGCACTCTTAAGTATGGCGCTCTGTGCCTTCTTCGGAAATATGGGATGGAGTCTTAACCCTTAAAAAGCAAACATATATATTTGTCAGTACAAAAATTGCTCAATGAGCTAGTCCGGAGACAATGCTAGACTAATAGTCGGTCGTGTGGGAACATTATGGCTTCAGTCATGGCATTATCCTATAAAAGTTATCCAGACAGTCTTTGAAGCAAAACAGGCAGATTATTACAGTGATTATTAGCTCAACACCCCAGGCGAGTCTAGGGACAACGCAAAATATATGTATATGCAATTGACTGGCATTTAAAAAATCAGGGGCATTGAGACAAGTTCGTAATAGTCATGAAAATGTCGGAGCTATAAACTGGTGATGGTTAAATGTATTCTCGGCCTTTTCTTGGAATGATTTGACATAAAATCGAACTAGAGAACTACATAATCTGGTACAACGGGAACCGGTAGCCCGCAGGACAGAGTTTCGAACTTTGTCTTGTCCCGTTTATTAGTCCCTTCGGAGTGCATATGGTGGCTGCGGTTTGAATACAAATTTGCAGGAAGAGAATGTCGGTTAAAAGTCTGATGCACGGTAAAATATATAATTAGGTATATGTTCGGTGGTGTTGCCGAAGTCAACAGATACCCTACAGAGGAGTGACTGTGAGACTTAGCATTGGAAATGAGTTGATGTTAAATGTAAATGATACAGGATGAATGTAGATGTATACGGATCTTACCTGTCCGTATACCGACAGTAAGCGTGTGGGATGTTGTTCTCTATGAGTGTGTCGGATGTGCTGGGTTGAATGAAAATGGATGAAAGGTATCTTATACAAGTGATACCATTGAATTTTCCTTCCTTGTCTAGATATGATCAGGGAAAACTCTGTTCATACCAGATTCACCACAGTGTGAATAAGAGCAAAGTCCTCGGCTTATTTGATAGTTGCTGTTACCGAATCAAAAGAGATCATTCCATCTGAGTGGTTGTAAACGAAGGAGATGTGTTTGCAACGCAACGGCGATGGTGAGTCGTCTCTAGCGCACCATTGAAAAGGTACCACAGTGAAATAAGTCAAATCTGAAGTATAAAGACTCAACTCAGAGGACACATTGTGGGTTTAGTATGACAGCATTCAATGAATGACGAATGCACACTTAACATTATATTCCTATTCCCTGACCGCTGTAATCATAATTGGAAGCATGTCGGATCAGAAATAGGCATGTGATATCGATATAAGTTTCAAGTACTATAGCCAACACTGGACTTATAATAACAAAATAGCGCGATATTTAATCATACCAAAGACAATAATTTTTTTATTTGATTTATTTTCTATATTATTGTTTTTCTTACTATGTATGTAGTTCACCTGCAACTCCAAACTAATGCCCTAGTGGCACCTATATAGAAACCAAACCAAAAACATTACATTGTTTGTTAAAACCCCAAAACCTTCCCAGGGAAGTGAATGTGATAACTAAAGGGAAAAACGTTTCTAACCCCAACTATGTACATGATTATTGTGTAAGTTCCATAATAGAAAAATATAAGTAAAAAGTCAGCAATATGAATATCTTGTGATATTACGAATGTGTGTTTTTCCGACACTACAAACCTAAAGCCAAAATTTGATTAATGTTGACGTTTTATGTGCAATGCAACCATCACTATTTTTACACATAAATTTTACTAAAAAAAAGTGTTTGAAAACCCGCAACTACGCAAAGTTTATCTTAAAAAATAATAAATTTGAATGCTGTGCAAAAATACTATAATTATCTAGCTAAAAGATAGTAGAGTAGAAAGATATATTACCCGTTTTTATGAAAGGTGTATTATTGAGTAATTAGTGGAATTTGCATTTTTTTGTTGATGGTGTGGTAATCGTTTTAAAACTAAAAATAAAATTTCATTTAGTTTATGACATTATACTTGAGAGTGTTTTGCTATTCCCCGGCGTAAATGTTGAGGCCGTCATAATTAATTTTACTTTTTTGTTTTAAATTTTATTTAAACTTTGTTTACATGTCATTAAGTTGTCACCTTGACATGCGACAGTACCGGTAGTAAGTTTATGATATTATGTCTTTATTGTATGTAATTGTTGTTGCCGTTTTATTTTTCATTTCGCTCACCCACTTTCATTTGAAATGATTGTTTCGGGGCATAAAAATTGTGTTGTTGTTACTACAAAAAGTATGGGTATTAATGGCTTTTAGGGGTCTTAGTGCACTTAAAGAAAGAATTCGGTATTGTGTACTCAAACCAACTAACTAACAAACAAACAAACAAACAAACTAACTAACTAACTAACTAACTAACTAACTAACTAACTAACTAACTAACTAACTAACTAACTAACTAACTAACTAACTAACTAACTAACTAACTAACTAACTAACTAACTAACTAACTAACTAACTAACTAACTAACTAACTAACTAACTAACTAACTAACTAACTAACTAACTAACTAACTAACTAACTAACTAACTAACTAACTAACTAACTAACTAACTAACTAACTAACTAACTAACTAACTAACTAACTAACTAACTAACTAACTAACTAACTAACTAACTAACTAACTAACTAACTAACTAACTAACTAACTAACTAACTAACTAACTAACTAACTAACTAACTAACTAACTAACTAACTAACTAACTAACTAACTAACTAACTAACTAACTAACTAACTAACTAACTAACTAACTAACTAACTAACTAACTAACTAACTAACTAACTAACTAACTAACTAACTAACTAACTAACTAACTAACTAACTAACTAACTAACTAACTAACTAACTAACTAACTAACTAACTAACTAACTAACTAACTAACTAACTAACTAACTAACTAACTAACTAACTAACTAACTAACTAACTAACTAACTAACTAACTAACTAACTAACTAACTAACTAACTAACTAACTAACTAACTAACTAACTAACTAACTAACTAACTAACTAACTAACTAACTAACTAACTAACTAACTAGCTAGCTAGCTAACTAACTAACTAACTGCGTGTTGTCTGTGAGCAAAAACAAAGTCCTCGGCTTATTTGATGGATTTGTGTTTCGGTCTACCGAATACGTCCGTATGTGCTGTTGCCCGCTCAACAGAGGCCACTCCATCTGCGTGGCTGTTAACGGAAATTATATTTCTTTCATCTCGGGAGATAAGCAATGGGTCAGCAATGGTCAGAGATTACATTGCTCGATGGTACTCTAGTCCCCATGCAAACCCTACTTCAAAAAATTACTTTAATTCCATAATTCGCTTATTAATATCATAATGAAATTCAGTAAATTTTATGAGGATCGGTCCATATTTAACCCTATAAATTATGTGAAAAAACGTGTATAAATGAATTAAATTACAAAGTAATAATATAATACATTATTAATAAGACGTTATAAAAGTACTTCTATGTAATCAGAACAATATGTAGCAGTCATTCAAAAGTAAGTTAATCGCAAGTCATTATCAAGTTTTTGCTTGATTACTGATACTTCTCGGTCTTAAATTTTTAAGTACGTTTTAGGGTAAAGTTGAGAAAATTAAAGTTTAATTTAGTGCGCAATTTTTCTTTCTGTGTAGTGTAATAATATGACGTTTGGAATTTCAATTAAATCGATTTTAAAATTTATGTGTCCATTGTTATATTATTTTAGAGTATACTTTTTTCTCACCACAAGTGTTTGAATTTAAAATCAAATTCAAAATTAGTTGTATTACCTGGAAGGAAAAGGAGTAGAAATTATGATTAATAACGTTTTATTGTTATGTATTTAGAAATTATTATAAAGTAAAGTAAAATTTATTTCTAGTAAAATATAGATTCGATTTTGTTTTTTTCTTTTCGATCTTGGCCTTGGAAAATGTATTAACTAATATTTTCTTTACAAAAAAACTCTTTAATCCATTATCAACATTTTACTTTTAACAATTTTCACATAATGATCTATAGCTGACCGCCAGTAAAATACAACTCACACTTCACCGTTACATTGAAAATTAATTTGACATTTTGACTTTTGCGCTTTAAATGTGAAAATCATTTACGGAAATTCAACGTGACAAGTTGGGCAAATGGAAACAATGTTTCTTTCTAAGCTAAATAGACCACCAGTACCAAAATTTTATGAAACGTATCATTAAGCCAGAGGATTAATGATTTTACTTTTTTCTGTAACGCCTCACTAAATAAAGAAAGGTGAGATTTGTAAGTTTGTCTGGTATTTAATGGATTATATTTGAGATTAAATTAAAATCAAGACTATGAAATGAAATTAGTTTGTTGTGTAGATTGGTTTCTGATAAAATGAGTTTTAGATATAGATAATGAGGAAAATGTTTTTAAGTGCATTTAAAGAAAATAATTTCAAGTTAATATTTTTTTTTAAATATTATATAAGAAATAGTTTAATAAGAAACGTGTAATAGATTTACAATTTCATGATATTAAAATAATGTTTTTGTGGTTATTTTTAAACTGAAATCTTTGAGGTAATAAGAGTCCACTTTAAATATAATAACAGAAAAAACAGAAATGGACCATACAGAGAGAGAGAGAGAGAGAGCCATATTATGAGTACACTATTGTATAGGGAACTAGAATGACTGATCATTTATCTAGTCATGATGATCAAGTATCTAATCTTTATATATTATCTAACATCAACGGCCAGTCGTATTAAAATGATTACCAAAACCTAATCATGGCAAATCTCATTTTTATGATCCTAAAAAATCCATTCAACATGAGGATCTAGGTAATATAAATCGTAATATATCAGAGGATAATCTATTTTCAAAATATAAGCTGAAAAATTCTTTAAAAGTAACACCAACACATTAAAACTTCTGAGTTGTTTGGTTAAAGCCGATAACATCTCTAACTTAAAACTCTTTTTGGCGTTTCAAACAAACTGGAGGATTCGTCTGTCCGTTGTTGCAACGATAGCGTCCGCAAAAGAGTTTCTAGGGGATGAAAACTGCATCAAATTTAGGTTAGGGGATAAAAATCAAGCATTGAAACAGCGTTCGGGCCTGTATAATTGAACCAAGAAATATTGTTCTTGGACTTAAAAAAGTACATATTCTGGACGCTAGTAAGATTTTAAAATGCTACAGGTGGACATAAATATCTGTACGTCTGTTTGTCACGATAACTTCCGCAAAGGAGGTGTTAGGGGAATACAATTTTGCCAAATTATTTTCGTAAAATATTCCCTCTACTTCATTCCTCTATCCAGGTTACTGATTTCGATTAATACAGAATAAAGAAAATAAAGCCCTACTAGAAACGATTTGGAGGAGGTACCAGGAGGATGATTCTAAGTTTAGCTGGAAACCTACGGAGAACAAAGCGCTGCGCTGCTTTATGCCTATTAATCGATTGGGATCGAGGGATTTTACATTGAAGCTAAAGATTTCTAAACTACATTAGTTACTCGTTCAAGACTTCTTATACAGAGGCAAAGGAGTGCATCTCCCTCCCTGGTTCCTGGTCCCTGGTCCTAACCATAATATGTTTTTATAAAACCTCTCGGAATAGAGCAAATCGTTGCAATATCTTTAAAAGCTTTATAAGAATCGATTTATCCCCCTATTTTCATTCTAAAACCAACCGCGAAGATTGCTTCTGGACGGTATCAAGAGTCTACTGTTTGTGGATGTATGGAGCAATTGTAAGTTTCAATTGGGTGGGAAACATATACACGTCGAGACGTCGTATGTCTACCATGTTATTAGTAGAAGTAACTAGAATGAAAGTTTTGTTGGTTAACGTGGTAGTTTACAGCGCGCAGAGTCGAATCCGTTTTGACAATATAGTAAGATATAGTATTAGATCCAGCCTATAACCTTGAGAAATCAAAGAAGGTCATTAAGTTTTGACCCTGATAACTCTCCAAAGTTGGATATGAAGTAATTACCAGGGAATCCTTTTTCCTATCATTTCAACTGCGCCAGGCGAGCCCAAGAAGACTTGTGTATTAGCCTAAGTCCGAATATCCAGTTATTACTGTCACATTCCGCATACTCCGAGTTATTAGCTATCTAGCGCTTTGCTCATGAAAGATGCTCAGATTAACTTGGCCCCTCTTTATGTGTCAAGATTATTTCCGGGGATACTACTTTTGATAGAATCCAACGGAGTTGGCCTTGGAGATATCCAAATCAGAACCCGCTCTGGCTAGCTCATCAGCATACTCATTACTTATGCGTAGATACAGATCTGTATTAGGGTAATATCAGACAGGCGACCCAACCTTGACAATTTTTTCTTACATTGCCTGACTAATAGCGTAGTGGTGGTATAGGAATTTAATGAAAGAAGTACCGCTTGGCTATCGACCAACATCCGTGCCTCCGCCTACTCAAAAACCCATCTATCTATCTATCTATCTATCTATCTATCTATCTATCTATCTATCTATCTATCTATCTATCTATCTATCTATCTATCTATCTATCTATCTATCTATCTATCTATCTATCTATCTATCTATCTATCTATCTATCTATCTATCTATCTATCTATCTATCTATCTATCTATCTATCTATCTATCTATCTATCTATCTATCTATCTATCTATCTATCTATCTATCTATCTATCTATCTATCTATCTATCTATCTATCTATCTATCTATCTATCTATCTATCTATCTATCTATCTATCTATCTATCTATCTATCTATCTATCTATCTATCTATCTATCTATCTATCTATCTATCTATCTATCTATCTATCTATCTATCTATCTATCTATCTATCTATCTATCTATCTATCTATCTATCTATCTATCTATCTATCTATCTATCTATCTATCTATCTATCTATCTATCTATCTATCTATCTATCTATCTATCTATCTATCTATCTATCTATCTATCTATCTATCTATCTATCTATCTATCTATCTATCTATCTATCTATCTATCTATCTATCTATCTATCTATCATCTATCTATCTATCTACTATCTATCTATCTATCTATCTATCTATCTATCTATCTATCTATCTATCTATCTATCTATCTATCTATCTATCTATCTATCTATCTATCTAGCTATCTATCTAGCTATCTATCTACTATCTATCTATCTATCTATCTATCTATCTATCTATCTATCTATCTACTATCTATCTATTCTATCTATCTATCTATCTATCTATCTATCTATCTATCTTCTATCTATCTATCTATCTATCTAGCTTCTATCTATCTATTATCTATCTATCTATCTATCTATCTATCTATCTATCTATCTATCTATCTATCTACTATCTATCATATCTATCTATCTATTATTTCCATAACTGGGGGCTCATTTTACTTCGTGTACACACTTTTTATCTCTTTGAAATTTTTTTGCAATTATCAATTTAGCTGTAAGTGTGACAATGATAAATGTATATTTGAAATACAAATATGGGTTAATAAACTTGGGCTAGTGATAAATTACAAACGACTAAAAAAGGAGGTAAATTACAATTGTTTTCTCTTCAACAAGACGCCGACTATTACTTTAACTTTTTAAATTAATATAATTGAGATGAAACAAATTGAGAAAAAACGACACATATATTTACACCTTCTCCTAAAACTACCATTTTGGACGTAATGAAATAAGAGTACGTGATAAATAGCACAACTACATTTTAATGGACTCGTAATAATGGTAGTAAAAGCAAAACTCCAGAGTTAGGTTTGTGGGTAAGTTTGTTATAATTTGGCCAATAATTTCGAATTAAATACACATTCACAAAAACCAACACAATAAAATTTTTTTAAATTTTCTATACAACAATAAAAACTATAAATATTTGATTATTTTTTGGCCAACAGTGAAGCGACAAGACAGCTAAATGAATGATCGAGTAAGCTGCTGTTAAACTCTGGCTATAATAACGCAATAATTTTGTATTTTACTTTATTATTGTTTTGTTGTTGTTGTTTAAATTTTGTTAACAAATATTTGTAATAAAATTGTTTGTGATTTTTTCACAAAAACCCAAAACGTTAAAAACTATAACTTAACTTCAATTTTTTTTGTTTGGTTTTATAAAAACAGTAAAAAAGAAAAAATCGTTTGAAAACATTGATTGAGAAATTATTTAAAACTGTTTTTATTTGTAGATTCGCATGATTTTTTTAACATTTATTTTAAATTTTGTTTTTGGATATTTTTTCTTTCTTAACTTAATTTTGTAATAAATGAATGATTTTTATGGTTATATTAATTTGTTTATTTATTATTATTAATGTATTTTGCAGATATTTATTTTGTTGTTCGCACATTTATTTTAAAAATACAAATCTATGGCAGGTTTTTATATATCACGTACGTTTTTTTTTGAACAGGTGTAGACGTTTTAATAAAAATAGTTTTAAATAGATATTATCACTTCAAAAACCTTTAAAAATCGATCGATAGATATGTTGCAATATATTCTATTTATTATAGCTTTGTCGATCCAATTCTAGCAAATGATATCAGCAATATGATAACTGTCAACAAGATTCATCAGTGTTCTTGCTTCCCTTGAGCAATGGATCCTTCAGAAGCGCTTAATACTATATTGCAACTACATTGTATTGACCTTCATGAAATGGCGTTATCTACCTGCAGTACAGAGATGCTTTAGGCGCCTGGATGTTAAACGTATGGATATTCGAGGATACTAAGCCTTCACCCATCAGACTTTAACTAACCATCTGATTATATAACACCACATACGGTCTAACATACATATGTAGAAGCTTCGGAGTCAAAGTTTCTTCCAGAAACGAGTGGTGCAGGAGTAAGAATTCAATTTAATACCAAGATCTATACAGATGATTCTAGAATGAACTGAGTTTCTGAATATAACATTGTTTTCCAAATTGATGTAGTGTTTTTAGGTTGAAATATATGACAGCCTCTAAGATACTATGAGAAGACCCCATTATTCGTAAATATATTGGAACTTTTATTGATAGCTAGACGGCGCTACTCTCCTTAAATCTCTACAGTACCCTATTCATATTGGTCAGACAATGTAAGAATGATCTAACAAGGCTGGGTCGACATGACCTTAGCTTGAGTTCCTGCTTAAAGAGACTACTATGACAAGGAGTAGTAGTAGTATTATTCAGGTTATTTCTCTTATATTCTGAAAATAAGACGAATAACATGGACACTTACAGAGCGGTCAAGTTGATATGGCACTAGTTCGATTAAAAACGCTCCATGATACCCATAACGAGGATATATCGAGGAGGTTGATAATAATAACCACTGGGGATTATTAAATGTATTATCTTCAGGTTCTTTCTTTAATAGAACGAAAATATGTAGATTATATCCCGGACTCATGCAGAGTGGCCAAGTAAATGTGACCTTCTTCCGAAAAAGCGTACTATGCAACTTATACCTCATAATAGGGGATATATCGAGTAATCTAGCAGTAATAATTGAACTTTGGGTGATAGTTAGACATACAAGTTGCTATTTAGGGGAAAAAAAAAGAAGACAATTCTGTACGAATGCCCTGCCCTAACCGTCAAAATAAATAGATTCCTTGACAACTACACTAAGTACATCCAACATTGGCAAGTTATCTGGATCTAGACTTAAAAACCTGCTGAGTTATCTCACAGCTAAATGTTAAATCTAATATTATACCAGTATACATCATAATGAGAATAAAGATACATCCGACGGATGGTGTAGTCTAGTCAAAACTAAAGTCACTTCGACTATACTTGGCTTGAGCGTTGAGAACTACAGTTAGTTAGTTAGTTAGTTAGTTAGTTAGTTAGTTAGTTATTAGTTAGTTAGTTAGTTAGTTAGTTCGTTAGTTAGTTAGTTAGTTAGTTAGTTAGTTAGTTAGTTAGTTAGTTAGTTAGTTAGTTAGTTAGTTGTTAGTTAGTTACGTTCGTTAGTTAGTTAGTTAGTTAGTTCGTTCGTTCGTTCGTTCGTTCGTTCGTTCGTTCGTTCGTTCGTTCAGTTACGTTTCGTTCGTTCGTTAGTTCGTTCGTTCGTTCTTTCGTTCGTTCGTTCGTTTTTCGTTCGTTCGTTCGTTCGTTCGTTCGTTCGTTCGTTCGTTCGTTCGTTTTCGTTCGTTCGTTCGTTCGTTCGTTCGTTCGTTCGTTCGTTGTTCGTTCGTTCGTTCGTTTTCGTTCGTTCGTTCGTTCGTTGTTCGTTCGTTCGTTCGTTCGTTCGTTCGTTCGTTCGTTTCGTTCGTTCGTTCGTTCGTTCGTTCGTTCGTTCGTTCGTTCGTTCGTTCGTTCGTTCGTTCGTTCGTTCGTTCGTTCGTTCGTTTCGTTCGTTCGTTCGTTCGTTCGTTTTCGTTCGTTCGTTCGTTCGTTCGTTCGTTCGTTCGTTCGTTCGTTCGTTCGTTCGTTCGTTCGTTCGTTCGTTCTTTCGTTCGTTCGTTCGTTCGTTCGTTCTTCGTTCGTTCGTTCGTTCGTTCGTTCGTTCGTTCGTTCGTTCGTTCGTTCGTTCGTTCGTTCGTTCGTTCGTTCGTTCGTTGTTCGTTCGTTCGTTGTTCGTTCGTTTCGTTCGTTCGTTCGTTCGTTCGTTCGTTCGTTCGTTCGTTCGTTCGTTCGTTCGTTCGTTCGTTCGTTCGTTCGTTCGTTCGTTTCGTTCGTTCGTTCGTTCGTTCGTTCGTTCGTTCGTTTCGTTCGTTCGTTCGTTCGTTCGTTCGTTCGTTTCGTTCGTTCGTTCGTTCGTTCGTTCGTTCGTTCGTTCGTTCGTTCGTTCGTTCGTTTTCGTTCGTTCGTTCGTTCGTTCGTTCGTTCGTTCGTTCGTTCGTTCGTTCGTTCGTTCGTTCGTTCGTTCGTTCGTTCGTTCGTTCGTTCGTTCGTTCGTTCGTTCGTTCGTTCGTTCGTTCGTTCGTTTCGTTCGTTCGTTCGTTCGTTCGTTCGTTTCGTTCGTTCGTTCGTTCGTTCGTTCGTTCGTTCGTTCGTTCGTTCGTTCGTTCGTTCGTTCGTTCGTTCGTTCGTTCGTTCGTTCTTGTTCGTTCGTTCGTTCGTTCGTTCGTTTTTCGTTCGTTCGTTCGTTCGTTCGTTCGTTCGTTCTTGTTCGTTCGTTCGTTCGTTCGTTCGTTCGTTCGTTCGTTCGTTCGTTCGTTCGTTCGTTCGTTCGTTCGTTCGTTCGTTCGTTCGTTCGTTCGTTCGTTCGTTCGTCGTTCGTTTGCCCGGCGGCTGTCTCTCCTCTCCCCTCCGCCGCCCTCCCCTCGGCCTCTCTCGGGCCTGTTGTGCGCTCCTTCCTGCCTCAGGTGGGAATCGAACCCACCACCTCCGGTCTACCAGACTAGAACACTAACCACTAACCTACCGGAGGCCACTTGAGAACTATAACGATAACTAATTATCCAAGTTTAACATATTTGATAGAAGTGTCGAGAAGTCATCACTAGATTGGGTCAGAGTCTCTTGGTTAGTCAAATACATCTCTCCAAATTAGTCAGATACATTGTACACCAAGATTAATTGCGGTTATATCGGCGAAACCACGTGACTCTGAAAAGCTACTAGCGTACATTTTGAGCAAAACCATGACGGAACATCTCACAAGTTGAAGGTGGTAAAGGTACAAGAAGGCGCTCGTGTTCTTTGGTAAGGAATCGTTGGCGATAGAGTTTCATTGGGATATAAAGGCGAAATAGAGGAGTCTCCGATCCAGTCGTAACAATCGCCTACAATTCAGACCATGTCAAAGTGATTCAAGTGTAGCTCCAACATTCTTAAAAAACTTTTACCATATTATTTTTCAATCTTGAGCGGTAATTTCGGCATAAAATCAGAACGAAATCCTGACAGCCCATCTCAAAAGTTGAGGGAGGTAAAGTCAAAAGAAGGTCCCCGTGGTTTTTGACATGAAATCAGAGTTTTATTCGGTTGTATTGACGAAGTAGAGGATGAGGACTAGCTCTAGTCTCCAAACCAGTCGTAACAGTTGTCTACAATTCAGACCATCGTGAAAGTGATCCAAGCGTAGCTCCACCATTCTTAAACGATTTCTGCTACATTACTCTTCAACCTTGTAGATCAAGAAAAGAATCTAGCGTTTATTCAAGAGTTGTGGTTCCATAATGTAAATATCTGATACCGCAACAGCTTTCATATGTTTCTGTCCAATAGCCAACTTATATGAAAGCAATTAATGTAGAGTGTGTTACTCTAAGAGTAACATGAGGCAGAGGACACAATTCTAAGTGGAACTTAGACGACAACTGACCAGACAAATTGAACCGATATTAGAGGGAATGTTAATGATTACCCGCCGGTAGCTACCAAATTTTAAAACACACACATACTAGGCTTATGCGAGTACCAATTCGATGGCTCTTCGCATCCTACATATTGCACTCGGAAAGCAATTGAAAGGTTTCATGAAGATTATGAGGTAGTAGAGTTGATCAGAGAAATCATAAAAATTAAGGAGCAGGCAAGTGATTACCGCTTTGATTACGATCACCAACTCAGAGATTCTAGCAGCATTAGACGAAGGGCTTGTTTTCTAATTGCAGAACGAGCAAAGGATTGATTTAACTGGGGAGAGGACATGACTAAAACATCAACTTGAAGACTCTTATAGATCACCTAAACACATTAAAGGAAGGACTTGCTTGTGGCTTCCTAATTACTGAATGCGTAAAGATTTCAATGCTTCTTAAGTTAGCAAGGTTCGAAGTTTGGTCAAAACTGGAGAGCAAGAACGACTAGTCACGGGTTAATCACAATCAACTAACTTGAAGGATCTTGTAATGTCACCAGACTTTGAATTAACTGACAAACGTCAAGCGAGTGTAAGGTCTTTTCCAGTGCTGTAATATTCTACTACTTTTGATTACTCAATACTTTTGGTTTGGGTACTCAATACTACTCGATACTTTTAACGGTTTTATTTTAAGTTAAAAACGAGGAATTTTTCCTTTTTTTTGAGTAAAGTTAGACCAGACATCACACCTCTTTTGAGACATTTTATTTTTTTTAGATTTTAGATAAGTTAAATACATATACAAGTCTGAAAGTATTAAGTAACTACTTTTAGTATTGAGTACCCAAAAAAATAGGGCAAATACTCGATACCCACTACTCAATACTACTCAATATATTTTACTACTCAATACTTTAACAACATTAGTCTTTTCATCAAGGAAGAATGAGGTATATAGAGGAAAAAGTTTAGCTCTGGCACCTGAGTATAAGTGGCAGTCATAGAACCTGTTCTACCTGAGATTGCAGCATTTGAAGAGAATATCCTATTGATTTATTTGGCGTAGTATAAAGAATATTTTGGGAATAATAGATAATAGGATAATAAGTTTAAATATCACCAAATGGTAACAAGATCGCTAAATGTATCGAATAAAAGACTTAAGCAAATGTAATCGAGAAGTAAAATGTGAATATTTTATGCAGAAAAGAACTAGATAGGGCTTTTCTCTAAGAGATTAGCATCTTTTCAATAATTACTATATACCAACCGCATTACATAGAAGCAATTTAATAAGAGATGCCATATAATATGACTTAATATATCTGCTTATAACAGCTTTTGAATGAATCTGTGATCAACGATTTATTATTGTTATAATTTAAAAGTGTTCTCCAAAAAAAGTGAATGTACTACTTTAATTGTATATTAACAAAAACCAAAGCTTTTTTGCAATTACAATGACCTGCATCATAAATATATTTTTCCTTTTTTTGCAACATCTTCCAGCAAAAACTTCAGCTAACTTTTCACTCAAGTTTATAGATGATTTCTAACAAAAAAAGCCTTTATTTTAAAAGCCCCACAGTCAACAGTAAAATGTTTTTAATATTTTCCTTAATAATATCAAATGAAAAACAGTTTTCATCATAAAAAGCACTAAAAATAGACAAAAAATATGAAATATAAAAGAAAATAATAATTTATTTGAAAAATAATGAGATTTTTAAAACTAGATAAAGGGAAAAAGGAAACAATTACATAGAAAGATATTTCATAAAAAACTATAAATTTTGACTTATTTCATAATGAAGCTGCTGTTAGTTTATTTAAACTATAGTTTAATTTAGCTCTTTCTTTGATAAATTTTATTGTTAAGACCTTTTTGAAAAACTTCGATTCCCTTGATTTATAGTTTATGACATTTTTGTGCAAAATCATAATCATAAAAACCCATTTTAGATACTAACTATGCCTTATGGCTTTTTACATTTCAAAAATATGAAAAAGTTACAATAAAACTGATATTTTAGTGTTTTTAACCTTTAAAAACTGAAATTGTCATTTAAAACATTAAAATGCTATTTTGTTTCTTTAATTATTTTAATTTTTCTCACTTCATTGTCTATTTAAATGTTGAAAATTAAGCATTTTTGAACTCATTTAGTTATTAAGTGTCAAATAAAACTTTAACTGGCAGCAAGTGGTCAAGACTAAACTGTGAATTAGTTTTTACAAAGGTAGGGCTATAAGTTTTGGGCTTATAAATGGAAAATGTAAACGAAATTTTATTGCGTTAGAAATTGTCTAAGAATCGTCTGCAATTGAAAAATTTATCTGAAATGTTTGTTGAAATAGAAGCAGGGTCTTAATAACACAGTACCGATCTGCTCACAAGTCATGTGTCGTCGTCATAATGCAATCGTGATCAAAAGACTATTATGGAGGTGTATATCTTGGCTTCCGTGGTTGAGAATGCGTCTAGTGTACAGCATGCCATTAGCAAAAACAAAGGTCAGAGTTCCGACCCTGAAACCTCAGATGATCATAACAATGTCATCATGATATTAGCAAATCCCAAAAAGGTTGAAATAGAGTTAATGTGATAAAAGTGATAAGATCAGAGTGAGTCAAACTCGCAATAATCCCAAGAAAAAAAATATGATTCTCTCTTAATATCTGAGGCAAAGGGTATCAGGTTTCCAGAGGAGTTAGGTTGGGTTGATAGGCGGAAAAAATAATTGTTCACTGAATGTATTATTGTTCACTGTTCTGAAACTCAGTTTCCTGAAAGAAATTCCTAAGAATCTTCCAATCAGTGTTAGTCAGGAATGTTATTTCCGAATTAACATCACTTCCAAGATATTTGGAGTTAACATCGACGAATGCCTGACAGTGGCAAAGAAAGTGCTCCAGAGTTTCACTGTCCTCGTCTGAATCCGCACGTCCAATTTTGCATAGATGTGCTCGTAGTCCTGTGTCTCCACTCAGAATATGTACCATCATACTAACTTCAGACTTGCTCAGTTAGAGGAGATTTCTCGTCTTACTCTCATCAGGGTTACCCCATAGGATCTTTGTGGTTCTGCCCACCGTTTCATTATTTCAAGATGCCTTATGGATTATCACTTCCATATTTTTAATTCAGCTTTTGTTGCGTCGAGCTCCCTTCCCTTTAAAGCTATTACATTCGCCCTTTCGTTGCCAACTACTCTCGAGTAGGCTGGTACCTATATGATGTAAACCTTACCTCTAGGAGTGTATTCACTTAAAGCTTTCTTACAATCCAGTACGGTCTAAGATTTAATTCTATCACCTGATATCGCCCTAATTGTCTTCTAGCTCTCGGTAAATATGTGGGCACCATATTTATTCTAATCCAATTTACGCATTCTGTTATTGCTCGGACTTCTGCCTGGAAGCTTGTGTTATTATTAGGTAAACGGTGGTATATTTATGTTTCTGGGTCTTCAATATAAAATCCCAGCCGCAATTTGTCCCCCAATTTAGAGCCATTCGTGTAACAACGGATTCCTACTGGTATTTGCTCAAATGTTCCGCTTGATCAAAACATTCCATCTAGGTTTAGCGTTTCAAAGTTTCCGACATATTCTGTGTTTGGTATGCGATTAGGCACGTCCGATGATTGTGTATAACCTTCCAATGTATCCAGTATACATTGTAGAGCCCTGCATGAGTGACTTAAATAATAAATTAAAACATTTGATTTTTTTCAAACACTGTGTTTGACTCACTCATTGTTTTATGAATGAAATGAATAGTATATTTGAAAATAAGGAATGTTAGTCAATACTCAATTCAAACGAAACAAGTAATGAGAGTGTTTGTGTGATTCAATTCAAGTAGTATACAGTGAGTGAATCGAGTGAAAGCAAAACAATTTTTAAGTTCGACAAATTAACAGATTTTTTGAATATTACTTCGAATTTTCGAACTTAATTTCGAATAGTCGAAGATAATATAGTAGCGTCATCAACTGTACTTAACACTGCCAAATTTCAGCCAATTTGGTCCACGGAAACTGGTTTTATCAGCTTTAAATTTTTTCGAACATGAGTTCGAATTTTCGAAATTTTTTTTTAGTTTTTTGGACTCAAAGAATAATTTAAAAGCATAAAAAATTTTTCGAACATAACTTCGAATTTTCGAACTTAATTTCGAATATTCGAACATAATATTATCTTGTCATCAATTGTACTCAAGACTACCAAATTTCAGCGAATTCGGGCCACAGGAACTAGTTTTAACAGCATTCAAAATTTTCACCATTTATTCAAGAAAAAGTTTGAATCGATTCATTCGATTCAAACAATCTATTTTGTATTGTTTAAACACAAACAAATTGTTTACTCACTCGATTTGAATGTAGTTGCACATTCACTTGATAGTACTCACAACGTTTGAGTATAACAAAACTTTGTAAATACTATTTTAAACAAACAATGAGTTGAGTGCAAAGCAATGAGTCACTCATTGTGTGTAGCAAATAGAGTTACTCATGCAGGGCTCTAATACATTGATGACGTGTCCTATAACTGCTTTTGGCCAGTTCGCCTAAAGTATAGAGCCGTTCGGCTGTAAGCGCCACCTCATATCTTAAATATGTTTAAATGGGCGGAATATCTACCAACGTTTTCAGAGCTTTGGTTGAAGTAGTACACAGGGCACCACTTACACCCAAGCAGCATGTACGCTGAACTCCCTGTAGTAGTTTGATATTACACTTTTTGTCCAAAGCAGTCCACCAGATTATTGAAGCATAAGCTAAAATTGGTCTACTTACACTTTATAAAGTCAATTTGTCATAGTAGGACTAAGACCCCATTTCATGCCTATAGTTCTCCTACATATCGCCCAGCACCGATGTGCCTTGTTGGTCCTATGTGGTGTATCCAATTGAGAAAAAAAGTCTAAGAAAAAATATAACGCCAAGGCAGACATTTCGAAGACGAACACCGGATGTCTCAGAAGAAGGAGTCCCGAAAGTGGGTAAGAATAAACTGGACGAGTTAAACTTGGGTATGATATTGATGAGGTTGGCACCCTGAAGAAGTTGAAAGTGTCCTCCCTCTGGATCTTCCCGTGCTCTTAAAGTCCGCTGTCTACATAAAAGGATGGGACAGTAAACTGGCTAATGCACGTATATTGGAAATTCTTGGAAGCCAAAATACTGAGCTGGCTGTGGAAAAATGGGATGTCTTTTTAGAACTCCTTGGCTATTCTTGAAAGTGTCCCCCTCTGGATTTGCCGGTGCTCTTAATGTCGACTGTCTACATAAAAGGATGATCAAAAGAACGCAGATTGGAAATTCTTGGAAGCCAAAATGCTGAGCTGGTCGTGGAAAAATGGGATGTCTTTCAAAAGAAAGATGAAAAGTAGATATCGCCCAGAACACCTTGGCAATAACAAAGGTAGGGCGTGGTAGTTCACTACGCGCGAACTGTCAAGTAGAATCGAAGAGACTCCGTTTTGACCATAGGTAGGGCTTATTTCACCTATAAAGCTGTCATCTTCAAAATTGGGAAGGTGCCGATTGAAAGGACTGCTAAAACAAGTCCCGGCAAGGACACTACTGTCTACATAAAAGCATGGGACAGTAAACTAGCTAATAAGCGCATATTTGAAATTCTTGGAAGTCAAAATGCTGAGCTGGCCGTGGAAAAATGGAATGTCTTTCTAAGGAAAGAAGAAACTAAGGAAACCCTACTTGTAATATATGTATATCGCCTAGAACTCCTTGACTAGTGTTACCAATAACAGAGTTATGACTTATTTCACCTATAAAGCTGTCATTTGTAATCAAAATTAGGAAGGTGCCGATTGGAAGGGGTGTTACAACAAGCCCCGGCAAGGTCACTACTGTCTACATAAAAGGATGGGGCAGTCAATTGGCTAATGAGAGCATGTTGGATATTCTTGGAAGCCAAAATGCTGAGCTGGCCGTGGAAAATGGAATTTCTTTCAAAGGAAAGAAGAAACTAAGGGAAATCTACTTGAAATAGATATCGACCAGAGCTCCTTGGCTAATCTAGCCCACAACAAAGGTAGGGCTTATTTCACCTATAAAGCTGTCATCTTCAAAATTGAGAAGTTGCCGATTGGAAGGGCTATTACAGCAAGCCCCGGACATGACACTAAAATACCTAAGATGGTACCCACAGCGTCAGTAGCCACTACTGGTAACATTGAGGATTCAAATCATAAAAATTAGGAGGTTACCACTAACTAGCCAGAAGAAAGTGCAGCTGCCGTTTCCAATATTGGGAAGGAGCATCAGTCCAATCTAAAATTAGGAAGGTGCCAATTAAAAAGACTGCTATCTCTAGAGCTGATAAGGACAGCCAATTCAGGCTAACTGGAAGAGTCAAATCGAAAGAGCGAGGAGGTTAACTTTTCTCTAATATAGAATTAATTAGAAAGTTTTCATTAGAAGAAAGTTTGTCTGAAAATGTAACCGTAATAGGGCCTTATAGACTGGAAGACGTTTAGATTTGACATTTTCACATAAAAATTTTAACCACTACATAGTAAATGGCACATTTGTCATGTTAATTTAAATTCCATTATAACGATTTAACACTCCCAACAATATAAAATTTCAATATCAAATTGATTAGAGCCTTCTTTCTTTTTGCAAATTTAAATTCAAAACATATATTAGATCAACAACGAACCGCTAATGATATAATTCCACATCTTATAGACCTAAACAAATTGATTTTATCAAAAATAATTTAAAGATGAAAAAGATTACAACATATAGATAAAAATTCAATACAAATACCCATTCAAATACCGGCACTCCAAGCAGTCATATCATACATATGTATACAAACCCCAGTAACCTTGACACATTTCGGCTTAATACACAAAACCTGACAGTAAATACTACTACAAATCACATTTAAATGCCAATAGAAGAAGTAGCAGTAAATAAACAAAATGAAATTTTTTACATATATTTGGCCAACAGCTCAAAAAATGATGTCAAAATGTTAATGACCAAAAAAAAATTTTAATAACAACAACAAGAAGAAAAAATTAACAACAAATTCATAATAAAAACTTTTAGTATGAGTATTTTATAGTTTACAAGATTTGTTTGCGTTAAGCATTAAAAACAAATACAAATCGGAATACTCTAGTCATTTACCGACATCGTTACCATTAATTCACTGACTGACTGTAGTTGAAAATTTGTAATAGAGCTGCATGATTAGACCAAGTTAGCATGCACATGTGAATGCAATTGGTAAATCCAAAGCAACAATGAAATACTTAGTAGACACAATAAGGTGGGGGATTTCTTTTATGGTCATTTAATTGTTCATCCAACTTAATGTTTTACGAAATCCATTGGATTTCTTATTATTGTGTGAATTGTAATAAAATGTTGAGATTTATATCAGTGAATAAAATAAAGACATAAAGTTTAAACAATAAACTGGCTTTAAAGAAAATAGAACCTTTAAAATTAGAAAAATTCTTCGAATTCCCATCAAAATCTCAATGATCTTTGAATAAAGTTAATTTTCAACGAATAACTAGGGGACTAATGATGATCCACCATTCGCCCCCACAACTAGTGACGGTCCACCATTCGCCTCCTTCCAGATCATTAACACGCACTTTTTTTATTGGCCCAGCACTCAGGGGATGGCCACTACTTATGCGAAGCATTGTGTTGGAACTAGGAACTTTGATCACCATTGAACCTATCAAAGCTTATGCCATATTAGTGCCCCTGCGGAATGATCAGCTTAATGAATGAAACCCAATGATGCCTTGATAAGTAAGAGGTAATCAACTAGTTGAGTAAACAGATCTCATTTGATACACCACACTACTGCCTCTGCCTACTCCTCCTTGATGAACTCCCCCATCTGGGAGTAATTGCCATCCTAGTTGAAAGAAGTGCTACCAGTACCTCTAGTCAAATCTGTTATCGGCCTTTCTTTGAATGATTTGACTTGGGATAGAAGCAGAGAACCTATCTTATCTGTAGCACGAGAACCGGTAATATGGTAATTGGAGAGGTCCGTTCGGTTTGCACGTTGTGGAGTTATGCTATATATGTATACTATATCTGGATATCTCTGTGGTGCTTTGCTTTTGGTGAACTCTCTGAAACCTATAAGTGTCTCTTATCATTCGTTCAGTGGGGCCTCCATATATTTTGGAAAATTGTCAAATTGACACTTGTTATTTGCCTATTATTGCCTATCATCGTGTTCTTGATGATCAGAGAAAGGAACTGATGTAAAATTGGTAAAATTACGTGAAGTTTCCTACACCCACTGGAAGATTAGAACTAGTGCCTTTTTACCTCTAAGAAGTTATTAGTGCTTGGTCATATTACCGATAAGCTACTTGACTGTGTTTGAGGTTTACCTCTTCATGACGGGTCAGTTATTGGGTTCTAGAAATTTCTACATCATTTGTCAAAAGAGGTATCCTGGTTTATTTGTGACCATTTTTGAGCTAGTTAATATGCCTCTAGATACTGTTACCGAATTAACAGAGCCCAGTGGTGTGGTTGCGCGCGCTTTAAAATGCTGAGAAACCTGGAGGATGGTAATACTAAGGCATTGCTCACGATCAACGTTGGATCCTGTTGGTCCGTCTCTGATGTGATGTTCGAGGCATAGTGATACAACAGGTGAGTGGTTGGAGCTTATGTGAGTTTTTCTACCCTATTGATCTGGCTGGTAACTGTCTCATCCTTGTAGGGGTATACATTAATATGATAGTCCCAAGAAAAAACTGGATTCTCTATAATATCTAAGGCAAAGAGGATCAGGTCTGCCGAGGATTTACCAACTGAGAAAAAATCTAAGATTTTGCCAGTCTTCTAATATACAGTCGAGGCCAAGCTATACCTCACTCAAAGGAAACTTAAGTCAGAATACTGCTAGTAAGAGTGACAGCCGAACGTCTCTTTACTTTAGGCGAACTGGCCAAAAGCGGTTATAGGACACGCCATCAATGTATACTGGACACATTGGAAGGTTATATACAATCATCGTGCCTGATCGCATACCAGACACAGAATATGTCGGAAACATTAAACGCTGATCCCAGATAGAATGTCTTGATCAAGAGGAAAACTAGAGCAAATACCAGTAGGAATCCCTTGTTACACGGGTGGCTCTAAATTGGGGGATAAAGTGGGCCTGGTGTTCTATATTGAAGAGCCAGAGACATAAATATACCACCGTTTACCTAATCATAAAACAAGCTTCCAGGCACAAGTCCGAGCAATAACGGTAAGGTTTACATCATATGGGTGCCAGGCCACTCGGAAGTTGTCGGCAACGAAAGGGCGAATGTAGTAGCTTTAAAGGGAAGGGAGCTCGAGATAGTTAACCTGACAAACGCAAAACCATTCGACGCAACAAAAGCTGAATTAAAAATATGGATGAGATAATCCCATAAGGCCTCTTGGATTAATGAAACGGTGGGTAGAACCAAAAAGATCCTATGGGGTGACCCTGGTGAGAACAACACGATAAATCTCCTCAAAATGAGCAAGTCTGAAGTTAGTATGATGGTACGTATTCTGAGTGGCCGTGCGTATTCAGACGAATGTAGGGAGAGAAAGGACAGTGAAACTCTGGAGCACTTTCTTTGCCACTGTTAAGCATTCGTCGAAGTTAGATTAAAGTATCATGGAAGTAATGTTATTCTGTAAACTGAGTTCTAACCATTTAAAAATAATATTCTCAGTGATTTTGTGATTCATGAAAAGAAGCGCACAACAGGCCCGATAGTTGCCTAGGTGTACTTCTTCGGATTTGATGTAATATACATACTCCTATCAATCTAACCTAACATAATATCAGCAGGATCATGTACAAAAATGGCGAGTGTTGGGCCGTCCACAGTCCACTCACTGGATGCATAAAGCAACCGATTAAGCCGTCATGGCAGGAACTCACGAAAAGCATATTGATAACTGCAGAGAAGGACCACAAAAGCCGTAAGTGAGCGATCTAGAAGCTCCCTCTTCCCTCAGAGACATAAACATGTTAAAGAACTGGCAATCACCCTACACAAACAGTACTGTTTCCGACGTATTAGATCAAAATATGGTACTTAATAAATCAGGACCCAAAATAACACGGCATACTCAGTTCCATCTTCTTGGATAAGTATCATCCAAGGAATGTCAAACAACTAGCTAGTGTTAACCTAACAATTACCCGAAATTGGAAAAGGCTCTAACATAAAGGGGAAACCTAGTGACAGCTATTGAGACCGCAACAACACCGAAGGGTACCCTAAAAACCAGAGCATGGAATCAATTGCCCTTCTCCTCAGATATTTCCGGTTCAGTTCGTTATTTGTATTGGAACTTATAAGTCGTACAGAATCTCAACTATGGAGCATATATACATACAAATCTTCCACAGTTTGGTGAATGGTGTAAGTTGAAAAGAGGATGCATATTACATCAGATCCGAAAAGTACACCTAGGCCGCTATTGGCCTTCTTTCCTTGTGCTCTGCTTTTTGTGGAAAATATTGGGGAATAAACCTCATGTAGCGATCTATTAAAGAAATTATAGTGGAATGTTCAGAAACTTAGTTTCTTGGACGTATTTCCTAACAATTTTCTAGTCAGTGTCTTCAAAAAACTGATGAAAATTACTTTGTTTAATTTGAATCTGAAAGTTCTAATTTTCAAAGACCAGGCAAAATTTAAGCATTGAGTACACTGCTTGAATACATTTACGTCTAAATTCGCCCAAAAAGAGTTGATGTGATTGGTCTTGTACGGAAAAAGACGCATCGTTAGTTGAAGTTTGTGAAATGGCCATTAGATCCATTTCACTGTCCGCAAAATGGCCACAATACGCGGAACTTATTTGATTTATTTCTCTAAATTAAAATCATTTTATCGACATAATGATTAACTTTGCATAACCTGCTTATACCGGATTTTTAACCACAGATGATAATTTTTTTAATCTTTCAATTTCTCATACTATTAAGCATAAATTTATGCCTCATTAAATTTAATGAAGAGAAGAAAAAGAGAAGAAACTTATTACAACTTGGATTTTTTTACAGTCAAACATAATAATTATAATTAGTGTAATATAAATTATTTAAATATTGTTAAAACCCATAGCAAAAAAAGAAGATATAAACCAACAAAAAGCACTCATTACAAGATTATTATGAACATTTAAAGTTATTTTGGGGAAATGAAATAAAAATGACAACATTTTAATTTTAAATTTTAGTTAATAAAATTTTCCAACTTTCAGCAACTGTTACATCTTGGGGAAGCATCTTTTCCTGTAGACTTTTTATCAGATTTTGTTTAAAATTTAAGTGCATTTGTTTGTTCATTCGTGGAGTTTGCTTTTAGTGATGTGAACTTTTTCAAAAGTTTTTCTTTTTTTTTTTCATGAGACGGCATATATTTCAAAATCTGTTTGTTATGGAGACGTTAAAATAAGATGACATGGTTTGTGGTTACACTGCTGCTGAGTACTCTTGTTCCTCTAGTGCAGTAGTAGGTACCTTTTTACTTTACTGTTACAATCATGTAAATATTTGATTTTGTAATAGAAATATGTTGGAAAAATAAACACAGATACACAGATACGATTGTATCATATTGTATGTTTACTAGTCGGGTAGCATTTAAACAAGATATAGTGTTTAGTTTGTACTACTATTTTAAGACATATTTCCAAATTTTGTGCAAAATAATGATAAATATTGTGTTTTTTACATTTTCTTGTAACTGATGTGGTGACAAAGATACATTAAAATACATGTAAATTTAAACAGTAAATCATCTTGTAAATGTTTTTTAAATGATGTGGACATCTTGTCTCTTATCAGATGCTGCATACTGGACAGCATACTGGATAATTTGAACAACCATCAGGCTTGTCGGAACGTATACTGGAAGCATAAATTGTCAGGATTGGTTCCAGTTATATAGAATCGAGATCAAACGGAATATTATAACAATCCCCTGCTTGAATCTGTTGTTAGATGGATGGCTCTAAACTGGGACACAAAATCGATCTGTAGATCAAGATTGAAAACCACGAAACCGAACTAAACTAATGTCCTCACAACACTAGCTTCCAGGCTTCCATATCGGAAACATTTAACCAGGGCTCTACGATCGCAATCACCCGCAGATCTAAAGGACCTGTCTGTCAGTAGGTGTATTTTTTCAAGCCCACGGAATCGCTATTAGGATTTCCAAATACAAAACGTAGAAAATTAATCTCTGGCAACACATGAAACCTAATAATGGAGGGGAAAAAGATCAAGACGCAACTGAATAACAAAACAACGATTACAAAAGACTCACAACTTCTTGAATTGTAGAGTCGAACACAAAGTCAAACTAGAGAAATGTAAGTGAACCAATGATATGGCAGACGATGTACAAGCTACTACTGATGGTACATCTCTTAAAAGCATTGATGAGACTCTCACGACATACAGGTACGAACATCTTGACTTTTGAACCAATTATTAAAGTGATGTGCTTGAAACGACATCAACTGCTAATCTGCCACAAAACGTGCAAACTTGGCAGAAATCGTGAAAACTCGCCTCATTCAATTGCAATTAGTTAGTCCTCGGGGAACAATAATATTTCACCTTAATTGCTTCAAAAATCATATAATATCCAAAGTCGAGATAACCATATTGTGCCCAAACTACAAGATCATAGTGAACATAATTAAAACAAGGGTTTCAACATCACTCTGCGGTGTTTTTGGTATTTCGAGCTAAAAGATCATGTCTAGATCACGTAAATAGTCTCAGGATAATCGTCGATCTATCCGCGCTCTTGTATCTACCGAAGTTCATTCACTTTGAGGAAGCCTTTGACAGCCTATGACATGAAGCGGTATGGCCATCGTTATTCTGCAAAAAAGTCCCGGAAAAGACAAGGTTTCGTACTATCGCATCTTTCATTTTACGTTTCCTTTGACATTATTATGCTAAATGTCACACATATGAGCAGAGGCATAAGCTGGTATGCTGTAATCCCTTTGAGTCGTTTGAAGAACCTCGATTATCAGCCTCCTTCCACACTAACTTTCTAAATTGCAGGAAAAGATTAGAATGGCCAAGAAAATGTTCGAAAGAGTGGGACTCGTGATCGAAACATCCGGGATACAACCATTTCTTCTTCAACACCAACTCATAAAAGATGTAACCTCCTTTGTGTATCTTGGTTGCACAAAAACGGACTCGAGATCAAAACATCCAGACTACAACCATTTCTTCTTCAACACCAACCGATAAAAGACTTAACGTCCTTTGTGTATCTTGGTTGCACAAAAACTAAAAGTACAGACTAGATATGGTAGAACAGTCGTTTGGCAATATAATACGATTTTCCAAACGCAAAGCTTGGAATCTTCTTACGCCTTAGAACACCAAGAGTATTAAATTTATGTGAACAGTTGCCTCCGTGATATTCCCATTCAGACAGATATACGTATACGAAAATGTTGCTGAATTGGACAATTACTAAGAAAATTCACAGACGGCATTAGCAGAATGGCTATCGATTAGAATCTCTAGGGCGAGAGTCGGGAACTACAGGACACAGTTGGAGTATAACTAATGAGATGTTTGGAACAGTTTTGTTGCGGATCTGTGTTATTTGTGAGAATTACCGGAACAAATATATATTGAACTGTATGAGAGTAATAACAAAGTAAGCTCCTCATTATATGGATAATAAGGTTGCTTTGAGATAGTCGGTAGGTAGAGCGGAAAGTCTCCTCAGAATGAATAACTCCGAAGTTACTATAATTGTACGTAACCTTAGTGAACACATGGCTGATTTTGAACATAATGTATATATGATTGCCCTGGCTAATAATAGCTGTCTCGGAGTGCTCATATATCCCTGAATCCTGGACCAGTTGCACAGTGGTCTTTATCAACATCTTTCATCTTTCCCCTTAACAAATGTCGAGAGGATTTTTGACCTATGTACATAAAAGATTATCCACTGATCTTATCCGACTTTTCAAATCTCAACATGCCTATATAAGAGGGATTTACATTCGCTCATAGGTTACGTAAATAGAATAATCTTTGAGCACAAAGTTCCTATATGCATAAGTGGTCTTCTGTGATATTGAGTAGAGCCGAATTTTTCCTCCCTGGAGGGGCGTTTTATTAAACTGCCGATTCTTCGATTCATTGGTAGACTTTTAGAGTTATAATTTCTACGTATCGTGGGAAATGACATTGTATAAATATTTGCGAATCATGCCATACAACATTAGAAGTTCTTCCACCTCTCCGAAGGATTCTTTTAACCTTTGGAGTTTGATTTTAAGTTTTCCCAGACTGTGGGATATGCAGATGATGAAGCATATCCCACAACTTGCTACTATTTTTCAATGCCTTCAAAATTCGCTAAGACAACTTTGCTACGGTCTGGGAAAACGGAATAAGTACTATTCTATAGAATAAACAAAGCTCCATACTTCAATATCACCATTCTAATGTATGGACCATTTGGCATTCCGCAGCATTATATGGAATAGGTCTGCTTCAGATGGTCAATAACATCTACTAAATCAATAGTTAAGCCTATTTTGCCATTTAATATTAAACCTAGATCGAGGCTAATGAATGCCGTGATGACAAGTAGAAGCTAAAGTTAGGAGATCGAATAAAGAGGAAACGGCTTAACACTTCCTTATCTTCGTGTCATAGGTCATTCCGTCTTGGTATCAGAAGATGGTATTATTTAGATGTTGACTTCGTCTGAAACATATCCTAACCAGGATATTTTTCTACTCTAAGACGATTTAACCATGTCCGTCTATCTGTCTATTGAAATCCCCATATTTTCAATATTTTCAAGTATCAAGTCATAATAAATTCAATTAAAATTATTTCAATTGTCCAGGGTTTTTGTAATAACATTTAGTTTTAATTATTTATATTATGTAACGGATATATTGTGAATTGTATTATTTTTAATTTATAGCAGATAACAAAATATACTACTCTGCACTGGTTTCTTGATTGTAGTTGAGTTTTATTTCAATTTCTTATTTAACCGGTTCTTTGTAAACGACCTTGTCTTGTAATCAGCTACAAAATAAAGCCAATTGTTAATGCAGTTACTGTTGCTGCTGCTGCAGCTGCTCGATGTTAAGTTGGTTGCATTCATTTATTCATTAACTGGATTATTTTGGGTCAAGGTCGTTTTAACACATGATGAGTTTCAATTTCCGTTTTTTTTTTTTTTTTTTTCAAAAAGACAGTAGTAATTTACAAACGCATATACATACATATATCAGTAATGCTTTAATCAATTCATTTATTTGATCATTTCTAGGACTTTGATTTTTGCATTTTTTCTATAAATTTTCAATTTTTATTTTCATTGCAAACTGGAAAAATTATTAAACAAGAAATCACCTTTTATACAAATTTTCTCATAATTTTTGCACTGGAATGTGGTCAGGTTAGATATCCCAATTATTGGAAATTTTGCTTAAGACATATC